>NC_064638.1:272546454-272846454 GCF_023864345.2 Schistocerca serialis cubense
AGAGGGTGGGGGGAGAGAGAGAGGGTGGGGGGAGAGAGAGAGGGTGGGGGGAGAGAGAGAGGGTGGGGGGAGAGAGAGAGGGTGGGGGGAGAGAGAGAGGGTGGGGGGAGAGAGAGAGGGTGGTGGGAGAGAGAGAGGGTGGTGGGAGAGAGAGGGTGGTGGGAGGAGAGGGGTGGTGGGAGAGAGAGGGTGGTGGGAGAGAGAGGGTGGGCGGAGAGAGAGGGTGGGGGGAGAGAGAGGGTGGGGGGAGAGAGAGGGTGGGGGGAGAGAGAGGGTGGGGGGAGAGAGAGGGTGGGGGAGAGAGAGGGTGGGGGGAGAGAGAGGGTGGGGGAGAGAGAGGGTGGGGGAGAGAGAGGGTGGGGGGAGAGAGGGTGGGGGGAGAGAGAGGGTGGGGGGAGAGAGAGGGTGGGGGGAGAGAGAGGGTGGGGGGAGAGAGAGGGTGGGGGAGAGAGAGGGTGGGGGTAGAGAGAGGGTGGGGGGGAGAGAGGGTAGGGGGAGAGAGGGTAGGGGGAGAGAGGGTAGGGGGAGAGAGGGTAGGGGAGAGAGGGTAGGGGGAGAGAGGGTAGGGGGAGAGAGGGTAGGGGGAGAGAGGGTAGGGGGAGAGAGGGTAGGGGGAGAGAGGGTAGGGGGAGAGAGGGTAGGGGGAGAGAGGGTAGGGGGAGAGAGGGTAGGGGGAGAGAGGGTAGGGGGAGAGAGGGTAGGGGGAGAGAGGGTAGGGGGAGAGAGGGTAGGGGGAGAGAGGGTAGGGGGAGAGAGGGTAGGGGGAGAGAGGGTAGGGGGAGAGAGGGTAGGGGGAGAGAGGGTAGGGGGAGAGAGGGTAGGGGGACGGGGAGGGGGAGGGAGAGGGAGAGGGAGAGAGAGAGAAGAGGGGAGAGAGAGGAGGGGAGGGAGGGGGGAGAGGGAGATAGAGAAGAGGGGAGAGAGAGGAGGGTTGGGAGGGAGGGGGGAGGGGGAGAGAGAGAAGAGGGGAGAGAGAGGAGGGTTGGGAGGGGGAGAGGGAAGGAGAGAGAGAGAGAGAGGGAGGAGGGGAGGGAGGGGGGAGAGGGAGAGGGAAGGAGAGAGAGAGAGGGAGGAGGGGAGGGAGGGGGGAGAGGGAGAGGGAAGGAGAGAGAGAGAGGGAGGAGGGGAGGGAGGGGGGAGAGGGAGCGAGAGAGAGTGAGAGGAGGGGAGGCGAGGGAGGGGGAGAGGGAGAGAGGGGGAGAGAGGGGGAGGGGAGGGGAGAAGGGGGAGAGAGGGGGGAGGGTGGGAGGAGGGAGGAGGGGGAGAGAAAGAGAGAGGGGGGAGAAAGAGAGTGGGGGAGAAAGAGAGAGGGGGAGAAAGAGAGAGTGGGAGAAAGAGAGAGGGGGAGAAAGAGAGAGGGGGAGAAAGAGAGAGGGGGTGGGGGAGAAAGAGAGGGACCGGCTAGTCACTGGTAGGAAGAGAGACAGCATTGCTGATTTCCGAACAAATTGTAATAAAAGTTTGAAACTGACTAAAGTTGACTGGATATTTTGGGTGCAAATGTCGTATCTTGGAACGAAAATAAAGTTGTGTGGAAACTATGATAGCTGAAGCAAATTGCCAAGCTGCTGCCTCTTAGATATTCAGTCAGTCAGCCACTCACTCACTCATTTACCCATTTATTCATCCACTTGTCATGTTCCGTAGGTCCCATCAAGAAGGGGAAACTACAGGGATATGGAATGTGTCAAGGTATACATTAACATGAGACAAAGACATAATAGAAACTTAATCCATTTACTGCTTTTACAATAAACTATCACTACACTACTTAATGTTATTTACACTTACAACATCTAAATTTAATTCAGTTCTAGTAAGTAAACCGCTACTTTGAAAAAAAAGCTACTGTGTCTTTAGTTTTATTAAACATTGAGATGACCTAAGTTATGGGATAGACATATGCAAATATACTGATGACAGTAGTATTGTGTACACACGGTATAAAAGGGCAGTGCACTAGTGCAATTGTCATTTGTACCCAAGTGGTTCATGTGTAAAGGTCTCTGATGTGATTATGTCCTCATGATGGGAATTAACAGACCTTGAACACAGAATGATAGTTGGAGCTAGGCACATGGGACATTTCATTTTGGAAGCTTTTAGGGAATTCAATATTGTCAGATGCACAGTGTCAAGAGTGTGCTGGGGGGGGATTCAAGTATTATCTCTCACCACAGAGAATACAATGGCTGACAACCTTCACTTAATGACTGAGAGCAGTGACATTTGCGTAGAGTTGTCAATGCTAACAGACAAGCAACACTGAGTGGAATAACCACAGAAATCTGTGTGATGTACGACAAACGTACCTGTTAGAACAGTGTGGCAAAATTTGGCATTAATCGACTATGGCAGAAGATGACCAACACGAGAACCTTTGCTAACAGCACATCATCGTCTACAACACCTCTCATGAGCTCATGAACATTATCGGTTGGACTCTAGACAACTGGAAAACTGGTGGCCTCGTCAGGTAAGTCTAGATTTCAGTTGGTAAGAGGTGATGGTAGGGTTCAAGTGAGTAGCAGACCCCACGAAACCACGAACCCAAATTGTCAACAAGGCACTATGCAGTGGTGGCTCCATAATGGTGTGAGCTGTGCTGACATGGCATGGACTAGGTTCTCTGGTCCTGCTAAGCCGATCATTGAGTGGAAATGGTTATGTTCAGCTACTTTGAGACTATTTGCAGTCATTCATGGACTTCTTGTCTCCAAACAACAATGGAATTTTTATGGACGACAATGTGCCATGTCACTGGGTCACAGATGTTCATGATTGCTTTGAAGAACATCCTGGACAAATCGAACAAATGATTTAACCACTCAGATCACCCTACGTGAATCCCATCAAACATCTGTGGGAGATAATCAAGAGGTCAGTTTGTGCACAACACCTTGCACCTGCAACACTTCCACAATTATGGATGGCTATAGAGGTGGCGTGGTTCAGTATTTCTGCAGGGGTCTTCCAACGACTTATTGAATCCATGCCACATCAAGTTGCTGCACTTACTCAGTCCTATTTATAGTACATTAGTACTTGTTATACTACTTTATAACTAACTCTGCTACTTGCCATGTAGAAAACTGAAATTTTAAATTCCCGAGTCTAGACATTCAGATAACATGTAGTAAGAATGATTACTGAAACATGTCTTAATTTTCTTTCGAACTGCTTTGGATTCCAAATTACTTGCTTTATGTTAGATGGAAGCTTGTCAAATATCTTACCACCAGAGTCTAGTTTCAATGCTACACAAGGAAGCAAGGTCTACATGTAAATTATTTTTGTGTCTTGTATTGTGACTGTGTACAAGGTCTGTTCAAAAAATTCCAGACCTTAGTCCACAAAATATTTCTATCCTTTCCTTTTACTTATTTTGCACAGTCTCCTTCAAAATACTCTCTTTCGCAACTGATACACAACTCCGAACTCCATTTCCACTTCCAGAAGCAGTCTTGGGACACTTCTTGCTGGATCACGTGAAGCCCCATCTGCGAATTTTCTTTTATTTTGACTATGGTTGCAAACCTTCATCCTTTCAATAGGGTTTTCAACTATGGAAATAAAAAGAAGTCTGCAGGGGACAGGTCTGGAGGGTACAGAGGATGAGGCAGCAGAGTGATTTCTTTTTTTATGCAATAGTTACGCACCAACAGAGATGAATGTGGAGATGCATAATTGTGATGCAAGAGCCACGAACTGTCTCGCCATATTTCAGGCCGTTTCCTTCTCAAATTTTCTCGCAGGCATCACAATACATCCCGATAGTAGCATCAATTAACAGTTTGTCCCTGCGGCACAAATTCATGATGAACTAATCCTTCAAAGTCAAAGAAAACTATCAGTGGCATGGCTTTGACATCTGACCTGACCTGGAGAGCTTTTTCTAGTCTCGGAGAACCTTTCCTGACCTATTGTGAAGAAGGAACCTCAAAGTCAACATCATAACCATAACCTTGATGTCAACATCATAATCATAATCTTGATCCCAAAATCATAACCATAGACCTATGACTCATCATCACCAGTTGTAATTCTCTTAAGGAACACTTCATTTTTGTTTGCGCGATCCAAAAGCTCAGTTTTTGAGGCGAAGGTCTTTCAGGTCATAACTCATGAGCCATGGGACGAACTTGGTGGCAACTCAATGCATTCCATGATGCTGGCAACTCAACGTATTCCACGATGCTGTGTCAAGTTTTCATGGCATGATCCAACTGAAATTTTATATTCTTCTGCAATCTCTTGGACAGTCAGTCTTCAATTGACACGCATAATTACATTGATGATCCTGACATCCGCATTGTTGGTAGACGTCAAAGGGAGTCCTGAACGGTGGTTGTCTCTAACTTCCATCCGGCCAATTTTAAATTGTGTGAACCGTTCATAACACTGAAAACGGCTTAAGCAACCACCATCATGGACTTTATGCATCATTTGGCCTGTCTCTATAAAGGTTTTCTTGAGTATAATGCAAAATTTAATGGAGACGTGTTGCTCCTCTTAACTCTGCCATCTCGAAATTCCCAAACTGTGTGACATAACGTTCTACTCAATACAGCACTGAACAATAACTAACAGACATACAACAATGAAACTTCTGGCAGTCACACATTAAACACAGGCATGTATAGGGATGCCAACAGCATTTTGCTCCAACACATCATTGGCATGAAATTATGAATGTTCCAGAATTTTTTGAACAGGCCTCGTCTGTTACAGTTCAATTGTAACTGAGTTTCATTACAAAAGGCCCTTAAGGAATAAATGGACTGGGAAGTAAGGGTAATACACAATATTCTTCCTGCTCACTTCTGTTGAATAAACATTTCATTGACTTTAAGAGCATTGTCCCAGATAATATGTTCATACAAGAACAGGGAGTGAACTATGCAAAATAAGCTAAGATTCTTGTCTTTAGGTCACAAGTATACACAACATTTATTACCAGATACCCAGAATTAAAATTTTTAACAGAACAACAACTGGCTGATCACATTCGTGTAATAATCAAAAATAACAGGATACCACAGTCAGAATTATAAAACATCAAACAAAAAGTACAACAAATACTGGAACAAAATAATGTGCAATCAGAAGAAGAAAATACAGTAATGGACTCAAACATCCCAGAGCAAACAAAGAACACCACACATCAATTAAACAATCAGTGGAAAACGAAATCTTAAGACAGCCACCAGAACAAGCACAAATAGAACATGAAGTGACACACATGTTAGATATAGAAGAAAAATTTCAGTTGACATATATAGAATACAAAGACACAAATACAGACATTAGACCATTCTTGCATAGACCACCAAATAACCCACAAGTTGAAACAACAATAACAACTATCAACACAATCATACACAACAAAATAAATGAAAATACAACAATGGAAGAGCTACAACTACTGGTTTATGTAGGAGCACTCACTACACTAAATATACACACTAGGCAGAGATCAGAACCAACCAACACACAGAAGAAAAGGTCACAACAATAAGCGATAGAGCAATTAGATGAAAAGAAGCAGAAATTACAAGCATTGACCAAACGACTTAGAAGATACTAAAAAAGTGAAAACAGAAGGAAACAGAACCAAACATTCAACACAAACCAAAAGAAATTTTATCAGACAATAGATAACACACACATTAAAATAGACAATCCACCAAACATAACAGACATGGAACACTTCTGGAGCAACATATGGTCAAACCCGGTACAACGTAACAGACACGCACGGTGGATACAAGCAGAAACAGACTCATACAAGATGATACCACAAATGCCTGAAGTGATAATTTTGCAACGTGAAGTCACCCAAGCAATTAATTCTACGCACAGTTGTAAAGCCCCTGGAAATGATAAAATAGCAAATTTCTGGCTAAAGAAGTTCACCTCAACACATTCATATTTAACTAAATTATTTAACAATTACATTGCAGACCCATACACATTCCCTGATACACTTACACAAGGAATAACTTATCTGAAACCTAAAGGCCAAGCAGACACAGCAAACCCAGCAAAATATCGCCCCATAACATGCCTACCAACAAAATACAAAATATTAACTTCAGTCATTACACAGAAATTAATGACACATACAACACAGAACAAAATTATAAATGAAGAACAAAAAGGCTGCTGCAAAGGAGCACGAGGATGTAAAGAGCAACTGATAATAGATACAGAGGTGACATATCAAGCTAAAACTAAATAAAGGTCGCTGCACTACGCACACATTGATTACCAAAAAGCTTTTGATAGTGTACCCCACTCATGGTTACTACAGATATTGGAAATACAGAAAGTAGATCCTAAATTAATACAGTTCCTAAACATGTTGTTGTTGTCTCCAGTCCTGAGACTGGTTTGATGCAGCTCTCCATGCTACTCTATCCTGTGCAAGCTTCTCCATCTCCCAGTACCTACTGCAGCCTACATCCTTCTGAATCTGCTTAGTGTATTCATCTCTTGGTCTCCCTCTACGATTTTTACCCTCCACGCTGCCCTCCAATGCTAAATTCGTGATCCCTTGATGCCTCAGAATATGTCCTACCAACTGGTCCCTTCTTCTTGTCAAGTTGTGCCACAAACTCCTCTTCTCCCCAATTCTATTCAAAACCTCCTCATTAGTTATGTGATCTACCCATCTAATCTTCAGCATTCTTCTGTAGCACCACATTTCGAAAGCTTCGATTCTCTTCTTGTCTAAACTATTTATCGTCCATGTTTCACTTCCATACATGGCTACACTCCATACAAATACTTTCAGAAACGACTTCCTGACACTTTAATCTATACTCGACGTTAACAAATTTCTCTTCTTCAGAAATGCTTTCCTTGCAATTGCCAGTCTACATTTTATATCCTCTCTACTTCGACCATTATCAGTTATCTTGCTCCCCAAATAGCAAAACTCCTTGACTACTTAAGTGTCTCATTTCCTAATCTAATTCCCTCAGCATCACCCAACTTAATTCGACTACATTCCATTATCCTCGTTTTGGTTTTGTAGATGTTCACCTAATATCCTCCTTTCAAGACACTGTCCATTCCATTCAACTGCTCTTCCAAGTCCTTTGCTGTCTCTGACAGAATTACAATGTCATCGGTGAACCTCAAAGTTTTTATTTCTTCTCCATGGATTTTAATACCTACTCCGAACTTTTCTTTTGTTTCCTTCACTGCTTGCTCAATATACAGACTGAATAGCATCGGGGAGAGGCTACAACCCTGTCTCACTCCCTTCCCAACCACTGCTTCCATTTCATGCCCCTCGACTCTTACGATTGTCATCTGGTTTCTGTACAAATTGTAAACAGCCTTTCGCTCCCTGTATTTTACCCCTGCCACCTTTAGAATTTGAAAGAGAGTATTCCAGTCAGCATTGTAAAAAGCTTTCTCTAAGTCTACAAATGCTAGAAATGTAGGTTTGCCTTTCCTTAATATATTTTCTAAGATAAGTCGTGGGGTCAGTATTGCCTCACGTGTTCCAACATTTCTGCGGAATCCAAACTGATCTTCACCGAGGTCGGCTTCTACCAGTTTTTCCATTCGTCTGTAAAGAATTCACGTTAGTATTTTGCAGCTGTGACTTATTAAACTGATAGTTTGGTAATTTTCACATCTGTCAACACCTGCTTTCTTTGGGATTGGAATTATTATATTCTTCTTGAAGTCTGAGGGTATTTTGCCTGTCTCATACATCTTACTCACCAGATGGTAAAGTTTTGTCAGGATTGGATCTGCCAAGGCCGTCAGTAGTTCCAATTGAATGTTGTCTACTCCCGGAGCCTTGTTTCGACTCAGGTCTTTCAGTGCTCTGTCAAACTCTTCATGCAGTATCGTATCTCCCATTTCATCTTCATCTACATCCTCTTCCAGTTCCATAATATTGTCCTCAAGTACATTGCCCTTGTATAGACCCACTATATATTCCTTCCACCTTTCTGTTTTCCCTCTTTGCTTAGAACTGGGTTTCCAGCTGAGCTCTTGATATTCATACAAGTGGCTCTCTTTTCTCCAAAGGTCTCTTTAATTTTCCTGTAGGCAGTATCTGTCTTACCCCTAGTGAGATAAGCCTCCACATCCTTACATTTGTCCTCTAGCCATACCTGCTTAGCCATTTTGCACTTCCTGTCGATCTCATTTTTGAGACGTTTGTATTCCTTTTTGCCTGCTTCATTTACTGCATTTTTATATTTTCTCCTTTCATCAATTAAATTCAATATTTCTTCTGTTACCCAAGGATTTCTACTAGCCCTCATCTTTTTACCTACTTGATCCTCTGCTGCCTTCACTACTTCATCCCTCAGAGCTACCCATTCTTCTTCTACTGTATTTCTTTCCCCCATTCCTGTCAATTGTTCCCTTATGCTCTCCCTGAAACTCTGTACAACCTCTGGTTCTTTCAGTTTATCCAGGTCCCATCTCCTTAAATTCCCACCTTTTTGCAGTTTCTTCAGTTTTAATCTACAGTTCATAACCAAAAGATTGTGGTCAGAGTCCACATCTGCACCTGGAAATGTCTTACAATTTAAAACCTGGTTCCTAAATCTCTGTCTTACCATTATATAAACTATCTGATACCTTCCAGTATCTCCAGAATTCTTCCATGTATACAACCTTCTTTTATGATTCTTGAACCAATTGTTAGCTATGATTAAGCTATGCTCTGTGCAAAATTCTACCAGACGGCTTCCTCTTTCATTTCTCTCCCCCAATCCATATTCACCCACTATGTTTCCTTCTTTCCCTTTTCCTACTCTCGAATTCCAGTAACCCATGACTATTAAATTTTCGTCTCCCTTCACTACCTGAATAATTTCTCTTATCTCATCATACATTTCATCAATTTCTTCATCATCTGCAGAGCTAGTTGGCATATAAACTTGTACTACTGTAGTGGGCATGGGCTTCGTGTCTATCTTGGCCACAATAATGCATTCACTATGCTGTTTGTAGTAGCTTACCCGCATTCCTCTTTTTTTATTCATTATTAAACCCACTCTGGCATTACCCCTATTTGATTTTGTATTTATAACCCTGTATTCACCTGACCAAAAGTCTTGTTCCTCCTGCCACCGAACTTCACTAATTCCCACTATATCTAACTTCAACCTATCCACTTCCCTTTTTAAATTTTCTAACCTACCTGCCCGATTAAGGGATCTGACATTCCATGCACCGATCCGTAGAACGCCAGTTTTCTTTCTCCTGATAACGACGTCCTCTTTTGTAGTCCCCGCCCGGACATCCGAATGGGGGACTATTTTACCTCCGAAATATTTTACCCAAGAGGACGTCATCATCATTTAACCATACAGTAAAGCTGCATGCCGTCAGGAAAAATTACGGCTGTAGTTTCCCCTTGCTTTCAGCTGTTCGCAGTACCAGCTCAGCAAGGCCGTTTTGGTTAGTGTTGCAAGGCCAGATCAATCAATCATCCAGACTGTTGCCCCTGCAACTACTGAAAAGGCTGCTGCCCCTCTTCAGGAACCACACGTTTGTCTGGCCTCTCAACAGATACCCCTCCATTGTGGTTGCACCTACGGTACGGCCATCTGTATCGCTGAGGCACGCAAGCCTCCCCACCAACGGCAAGGTCCATGGTTCATGGGGGTAGTAATGAAAAATTGGAAAACCACACTTAATATCCAAACAAATTCAAATAATATCACATCACAGCCAATACAGATTAAGCGTGGAATATACCAAGGAGACTCATTAAGTCCTTTCTGGTTCTGCCTTGCTCGGAACCCACTATCCAACATGCTAAATAATACAAATTATGGATATAATATTACTGGAACATACCCACACAAAATAACACATTTGCTATACACGGATGAGCTAAAACTACTGGCAGCAACAAATCAACAACTCAATCAATTACTAAAGATAACAGAAGTATTCAGCAATGACATAAATATGGCTTTTGGAACAGACAAATGTAAGAAAAATAGCACAGTCAAGGGAAAACACACTAAACAAGAAGATTACATATTGGATAACCACAGCGACTGCATAGAAGCGATGGAAAAAACAGATGCCTATAAATATCTAGGATACAGACAAAAAATAGGAATAGATAATACAAATATTAAAGAAGAACTAAAAGAAAAATATAGACAAAGACTAACAAAAATACTGAAAACAGAACTGACAGCAAGAAACAAGACAAAAGCTATAAATACTTATGCTATACCAATATTGACCTACTCATTTGGAGTAGTGAAATGGAGTAACACAGACCTAGACGCACTCAATACACTTACACGATCACAATGCCACAAATATAAAATACATCACATACATTCAGCACCAGAAAGATTCACATTAAGCAGAAAGGAAGGAGGAAGGGGATTTATCGACATAAAAAACCTACATTATGGACAGGTAGACAATTTAAGAAAATTCTTTCTAGAACAAGCAGAAACTAGCAAAATACACAAAGCAATCTCTCATATAAATACATCAGCTACACCATTGCAATTTCATAACCACTCCTACAACCCTTTAGATCACATAACATCAACAGATACGAAGAAAGTAAATTGGAAAAAGAAACCCGTATCATCTAACACAGCCACACATCGATCAAGACGCATCCAACACATGGCTAAGAAAAGGCAATATATACAGCGAGACAGAAGGATTCATGATTACAATACAGGATCAAACAATAAACACCAGATATTACAGCAAACATATTATTAAAGATCCCAATACTACAACAGATAAATGCAGACTTTACAAACAACAAACAGAAACAGTAGATCACATCACAAGCAGATGTACAATACTAGCAAATACAGAATACCCCAGAAGACATGACAATGTAGCAAAAATAATACATCAACAACTTGCCATACAACATAAACTAATAAAACAACACATTCCCACATACAAGTATGCACCACAAAATGTACTGGAGAATGATGAATACAAATTATACTGGAACAGAACCATTATAACAGATAAAACAACATCACATAACAAACCTGACATCATACTCACCAATAAAAAGAAGAAATAAACACAACTAATCGAAATATCCATACCCAATACAACAAATATACAGAAGAAAACGGGAGAAAATATTGAAAAATACATCCAACTGGCTGAGGAAGTCAAGGACATGTGGCATCAGGATAAAGTTGACATTATACCAATTATACTATCAACTACAGGAGTCATACCACACAATCTCCACCAGTACATCAACACAATACAGCTACATCCAAAGTTATATATACAACTACAGAAATCTGTAATTATTGATACATGTTCAATTACCCGAAAGTTCCTAAATGCCATGTAATATATACCCTACAGTTAAAAGGAAGTCACGCTTGATCAAGGTCCGCGTCACTTTCCATTTTTAACCAGACATAACATCTGAGAAAGGAAAGAAATAATAATAATAAAAACGTGACCCTGTACCAACTGCTGTAGCACTCCACATGTTATGTTCTATCACTGTAGAGTTATTTGCATGCCCAAGGTAGTCTGTTAAAGTAATCACTGAATTCGGTGGCCAATGATTTCAAAGTGTCACCATTTCTGCCAGATCTATTTTCTGGAGGCTCAATTTAATTCGGAATACTTGTTGTATTTGGTCTTGTTCAATAATGTTCGAAATAATATAATAATTTAATTTTGCCTTATTCTTAGAGTGGCTTATTTTCTGAGCACAGTACATGAGTTTTGAGTTTGTAATGGCAGCATGAAGGATTCAACAACACTGATTGTAATAGTGTTTCAAATATCAACTACTGATTGTTCTCTGAATCACATAAGAATTCTCTCTTCCTAGCACAAGATACTTTAATCCCCAGGTGTTATTCACCCTTTATCCTTGCTTCTGTTCAATTTTTCTCTCATTTTTTTAGGGGAAAACATGACTCCAAGTGCTGTGGGAATACGTTTAAGGAAAAGTTAACTTTCCATTAATACTGTCTGCTTTATAAATGTCTCCCCTGAATTCTTCCCATAATTACTCTCGAAACATGGATATCAAGTCATTGTTTATGGTTCTGCAATACGGTACTTTTCTTTTATGCTCTGTCTAACTGGCCTGTAAATTGTGTTGTTTATGTTTTACAATCAGGTCAGATAAACCACTGAATATTGGTTTTACAACTAAATCACTTCTGACTGTTTGTTCTAAAAACAAACTGTCAATAGATATAAGTCCTTTAATCCTTGTAAGGAATTTTACCACAGAACATAATCTAAAGCTGGAGATCAACTCTCTGTGTCTTTGATCAGTATTAACTGACAGGAAATCAATGTAGAAGTCTGCACAAACAATTTTCCAGTTAAATCTGCATAATCTTATTAAAATTGTTTTTAGCTGCTTTATGAAGCTTAAGATACTTCTTGGTAGTGGTCTGCAAATGTCAATACTACAAGCATGTGTGTTTACAGATCCACTATTGTGGCACAGCATTCAAAAATCTGTTCAGCAAAATATTTGTTAACTTGAAGGGCCTTGGACTTAACTCCCCCTTTCTTTTTATGGGTTCTACAGAAGCATGATATTTACTTGTAGCAATCAAGATGAATCCATTCTATTTCACTGATTTCCATGTGATGTTCTGACATGCACTACTCTGCTAAAATTCCATGTGTTAACATACCACTGCAATGCCTGTCCATCGTGTCTCTCATCGCCGTTTGCGGCGCAGTGTTCCTGTGTAAAAGACATTGAGAGCAACAGAGATTGACTTAGCTGGCCATTTCAATAAGCAGCAGCTTATGGGTGGTGCAAATGTTTTTGTGGACTGAGGATGCAGCAGATGTGTGATGTTTCTGCTGTGTTTGGAGGCAGTACATGGTTGACCTTGGCTGTTGTATGGGGGTAAACGTGCTGACACGATGGCCTTTAAGCTTTCCCTGATGCTAACATCTTGGCTTGAAAGACATGGAGTATAGCCAAGATGGAGTATAGCCAAGAGTACAGCTGTGCACTGGGCGTTCACTGGGTGTTGGCTTGAAATGTTCACTTGTGTTAACATACCGCTGCAAGGCCTGTGCGACGTGTCTCTTGTCACCGTTGGTGGTGCAGTGTTCCTGTGTACAAGTCATTGAGAACAATAGAGATTGACTTGGCTGGCCAATTCAATAAGCAGCAAGTTCTGTTTTACCACACCCCACATAATGCTTCATCCAGAACATATCGTATGCCTCAGAGAATGACACTAGTGTGAGGAGCAGTCTGAACACTATGCCTGATGTCATCTTAAATTGTACAGTTACCATTATGGTTGAAACTGTTATCTGCAACCCCATGATCTTCTTTTCCACGATCTTTTCCCAAACAGCATGAATCATATGAGACACCACTGAAATATGCACCTGGCAATCAGTTCTGAACCAGTTACAACACCTGATGACAATTATTCAACAATATGATCTTCCTGATCTTCATACAACTTTTCTTACTACACTTGGCTTGCACTTTATGCCCTGTACTGTCTACGGTGTCATTGAGTACCTAGAGTGGCACAAGTAGTTTCCACCACTGCAGAGATATTGCACAGCAAACTGGTAGCACAAGCCACCAATGAGATGCTAGGAAGAAGCCATGCCTCCAGTAGTTCTGAGGTGTCACCACCACGCCTCTGTCCTGAAATAGTGTTCACGGAGGCCAGGAGAGCAGTTCTGTTCAAGGTCAGACCCTTTCCACTTCGAGAAAGCTCCTGTCAGAGTAATGTCATCGTGCTGCCTGCTCACCATAACATAGCGCATGTCAACCATCAGAGAATGAAGAGACTTCCATCTCCTGTGAACTGTGTCTACATGCCAATGCTATCAGCACTATGTCAACAAGTTGCTATGAACATGAGCTTTCTAGTGACTGTTGTGAAGCCACAGTACAGCCATTCTATACTTGTTTCTATTCGGCACTGAGTAATCGAGGCTTGTTAAGTGTGTTCTGAAACGGAAATCTGCACGTGCTGTCTCATACCTACAGCCAAGCCAGGCAAGAAAAGTCAAATTTTGTTTTAATTAATAAAGTATTACTTCTTTTGAGTGTTCTAATTAACTGAATTATTACCAGTTGCTTCAGTGTCCAGAAAGTCAGACACAACAAGCAAAGTGACACCAAGGACACAGCTTGCGATTAGCTTCCTATGGCATATTGTGTAACTGACCCGCCTTTGCAGCGGTGCTACTTTCTGTTGCATGTGTCATTGTATTGAGTGTTCACCATGGCTCTTCCAGATGTGTCTTTAATGCAAGCTAAACAACTACAGGGACAAAGGATTGAACAATTATTATAAGCACTGCGAGAAATTGTGGTGGCACGACGACTGCCACCTCTACCTTTTCAATTAGAAACAACAAATTATTCAAAAACTTGAATTCAGATAGTTTCTGGCACAAAGTGAAGACTGGGCTGATAAGTTACGCCATTGATGGAGCTTTTCAACATCTACAGCATAACAGGTAACCAGAGTATTTAGCATTTTCGCCCCATTGTAGGCTCAGATGTATTCTGGTTGGTAGAAAAACCGTTTCCAGATTGCCAACCTCCATGAAATCCCCTACGATGAGTTAAATGACAAACTGTCAAATCATTTTAAACCACAAGTGCATCTAGCGGCTGCAAGTTATAAGTTTTTCAGATTAAAACAGCAGCCAAGCCAGTCCTACAAACAGTGGGGAACAGAACTTTGTGGCCTTATTAGACAATGTCACTTTCAGTGTTCCTATGGATTAAGTAATAGTGGCATTATGATGAGAGATGTGATTACTCAGAATGTGTCCAATTCCCATATTCGTGCTGCCTTACTAAAGCATCCAAACCTTGACCTCAGTACAGTATTGTCAATTACTGAGTCACAGGACATTACCGGTGTAATTGAGCACATTTTTGAAGTACCTACTAGATCTGTCATCGAGAAAGACAGTTCAGGGGCCAACCCCTCCCATTCAGGTTAGACGTCACCCGACATCTAGGTCATGTGGGAACTAGTCTCACTGTCAGGCCATGGTGCAGCCCACGCAATAGCAGAAGTCCTGCCTACGTTGCTCTCAAGCACACGGTAGGACACAATGCTCGTGCAGCAAAGCCAAGAGTTTCGCATGTGGCAAACACTACCATATCCAGTCAATATGTTTAAATACAGATGGTGTGAGGCAGCTTTCACATTCCATGGCAGATAGTGATTCTAATGAGTTGTATGTTGGGTATGCTGCACAATGGTCCGCTGATTCTGTTGCTGTTTCATGAGATTGCCAGGATACAAACTCTGATCTTATCAATTTGGCATTCCAGTACATTTTACGAGGGCAGTTCAATAAGTAATGCAACACATTTTTTTTCTCGGCCAATTTTGGTTGAAAAAACCGGAAATTTCTTGTGGAATATTTTCAAACATTCCCGCTTCGTTTTGTATAGTTTCTTTGACTTCCGACAGGTGGCAGCGCTGTACGGAGCTGTTAAAATGGCGTCTGTAACGGATGTGCATTGCAAACAACAGGCAGTGATCGAGTTTCTTTTGGCGGAAAACCAGGGCATCTCAGATATTCATAGGCGCTTGCAGAATGTCTACGGTGATCTGGCAGTGGACAAAAGCACGGTGAGTCGTTGGGCAAAGCGTGTGTCATCATCGCCGCAAGGTCAAGCAAGACTGTCTGATCTCCCGCGTGCGGGCCGGCCGAACACAGCTGTGACTCCTGCAATGGCGGAGCGTGCGAACACACTCGTTCGAGATGATCGACGGATCACCATCAAACAACTCAGTGCTCAACTTGACATCTCTGTTGGTAGTGCTGTCACAATTGTTCACCAGTTGGGATATTCAAAGGTTTGTTCCCGCTGGGTCTCTCGTTGTCTAACCGAACACCATAAAGAGCAAAGGAGAACCATCTGTGCTCGTCATGTGGCTGAGGGTGACAATTTCTTGTCAAAGATTGTTACAGGCGATGAAACATGGGTACATCACTTTGAACCTGAAACAAAACGGCAATCAATGGAGTGGCGCCACACCCACTCCCCTACCAAGAAAAAGTTTAAAGCCATACCCTCAGCCGGTAAAGTCATGGTTACAGTCTTCTGGGACACTGAAGGGGTTATTCTGTTCGATGTCCTTCCCCATGGTCAAACGATCATCTCTGAAGTGTATTGTGCTACTCTTCAGAAATTGAAGAAAAGACTTCAGCGTGTTCGTAGGCACAAAAATCTGAACGAACTTCTCCTTCTTCATGACAACGAAAGACCTCACACAAGTCTTCGCACCCGAGAGGAGCTCACAAAACTTCAGTGGAATGTTCTTCCTCATGCACCCTACAGCCCCGATCTTGGATTGCAGGTTGGGGCAGGTGGAGAAATTGGCCGTGGCAGAGCACGCACTGAATGAGGCCAACCACGTAATAAAATTCGCCAACACGGAAGTTCTGGCTGTAGAGAAGCATTATCACACGCGCTTGTTCAGAGAAGCTGTAGAAATCCAAAAACACGCGAACAGTTTCAACACGAAAGAGGAAAGCCTTAAGGTCAACGGATCCTGGCTTCCCGTACTGCAGCGAACGACCGTCGCAGGTAGCAAGAGGAGAACCGCACCGGAAATGACCGCAGAGAAGCCCTCGGACGTTGGCGCGCCAGGTACATATAGTCTGCACCTACGAGCTCGGCTTCAGTTCACCACTGGCAATGGAGGGTGAAGCTTTGACAATGCCAGCCACTCGTGCTGGCGAAACGTCAGAAAAATCATTAGATGAACGTCGGCCGAAGAACCTGAGACAGAAGCCAATAGGCAGTTTGTCATAGGCAAAGTAGCAAGAAAAATCAGACTGAGAACAGAGTTTTAACTTTGGCATGTTGTTTCTCATTGATCAAAGGTGTTTAAATCAGTAATGGAAAACAGGTTTTGTACAAGTGGACCGACTGTGATCTATATTTGTACAACTAAGGATAAAAGAATATAACTGTCCATGTTACGTGTTAACAATTTAAATGTATTGTATGTAGATTAATATATGGGTTTTCTTATACTGGCACATTTGTACTCGGCGTAATTACATTTGTCACTGTGCAGATATTGCGCCATCTCAATCACCAAGTCCGTTCATTTGCCAGTAAACTGCTATGTATGAAGAAGTCGTGCTTCGTTTGAATAATTTTACACCTGTTGCATCTATTTCCCATCCTTCCTTTTGATCTGGGCTTTGGACCAGCAATGACGAATTTAAGAGCAGATTTTTTTTTTGGTTAGTAATGCTTCTTTGTATGCCAAGTCTCAAAGCAGGGTACAACACATAACGGAACATTGGAAGTTTTGCATTGGTATCTAGTTTACCGGCGCACTTTCTGTATCGTGCAAACCACACATCTGCCCATTAGTGTACTTTTCTGCAAATGTTCAATCACGATAACAGCTGGAAAATGTCTCCCTGTAAATTGCAGAGAATTTTCGTCATGGTAGCACCTTAACCTGCCAGCTTTTTTTCTGTCCTGTAGCATATTTTTCTACAATTTCCCTTACGAGAGAAAGTTGAAACTCTGCGAGTGCCATTTTTCACCCTGTTACTGACCGGTGGAGAGCATGAGCATTTAGAATGCACAAATCCTGAATGTGAAAAAATTATTTCTTGTACCATTTCACAGTCTTATGCACTGATACTGCTGAGCTCAGTGACATGTTACAACGGTCAACTGCACCCATACTCGAGTTTGTAATCTACAACTCAGTGTGGTTTCTTTATTTTTTCGCCAGTATTTCTGTCAGTCTTCTCTGTTTCAACCATCTGTGACTTGTGGTCAAACATGCACACCTCTATCTTATCACACCACTTGATAGCAAAGACCTTGTCAGTGGACTTAAACCCAATTTCTCCTCGTTTTAATTTCTTCTGCAGTTTTGGCATGTTGCGCCTATTCTTACTAACAGTGCCACATGCAGCTCTTTCATGGTTGAGATGCCAGAGGAACAGGTCCGGCCTGGAGTACCACTTATCAACATATAGAATATAACCCTGATCCAACTACAAACCCATAAGAGGCCACTACATCGCCATTTTTTCCAAAATTGTGGAACCCAATTTCTGTTGTTGTGCCTGTATATATTATAAAATCCAAAATATACTCACTCTGACAGTCACACAGTACAAATGTCTTGGTTGGAATAAATTGCTTAAAAGATGATCGCCCTTTGAAAATCATCTATACAAAGCTTGTGATGTGGGCGAAACGAATTACAAAACATCTTACAAACTTCATCAACATTTGTCGCAATTTTAAATAGACTCGCAGAGTTATTACTGAAGTGTAACATTCCCAGAAGTAGACAAAAACGGCCTCGGGACATAATTTTGCTGAAAACTGTTGGGTTCAAAAGTGTATCTCTGGACCAATAATCACTTAATTTTAACTTCTTAACTTGCGCCATCAGAAAGCAAATAGCAACAAAACAATACATTTGCTCAAATCCAGTGACTTCCCACTTTTGACAGTCGAGAATTCACAGATTCGGTAGTATTTTCTCTGGTGTAAGCATAAAAACGATTTGTCTCATCTGCAATCAATTGCAAAAGTTGTTGTGACATAAATATCATTTGTGTCCTGCACTCGAGTCTTCGAAGTAATGGTTTAATGCCTGGAAATCGGTTTCTTTCCAGTCAAATGTGTCACTTAAGCGCAATATTTTCCGAATAGTTTCACTGTCATTTTCTGATTCCTTGTATTCCCCGTTGAAGACTCATCACTGCTAGCAATGTCAGATAATTCACACTCATTGTTGCTCTTAGTGAGCATATTCAGGATTTCTTTATCTGTGCAACCACAGCGACAGGACATTTCTCATGTAGTAAACAAGAAAACTGACGAAAACACAGGAATCTAAGTCGAATTCCGCAAAGAGGGAACACAGCAACAAACATATATGCACTCTTGAATTATACAGTCAGACCCATGAACAGCTACTGGAAGAGCAGGGTGGAAAAACAGCTCTGCATGTTTACACGTCTGTAGCGCTCAGGTAGCTGTGACTCAGTGTGCCTAAACTCGTCCCTAGTGGTGGAAAGGCCAATGGCGTGGTACGCGTCAACACGTCCTTAGTGCTGTAGGAAAGACCCAAGGACCGCCGCACTTATGCTTGTCAGGCACGCCAGGGAACAAAGAGTTGTTTTCGTGGAGAAAAAAATTAATTATGAAAGAAAATGAAAATAACTTATGGAAGATAACTTCATTTATGGAAAGGAATTAAATTTATTTATGAAATAATATGTTCACATGGCAAGTATAAACAAATTATTTGATCTGACATGTCAACTGGTGAAGATTTTATGATACATTCAAACAACGGAAAATCCAAGATGGAATAGCAAGAATATTACAAAAAAGGATAAGATTGCTACTCACCACACAGAGGAGAGACTGAGTTGCAGGCAGGCACAACAAAAAGATCACTATACATTTGAGCTTTCAGCTGCAAGGCCTTCTTTTAAAGTAGAAAAAACACCGGTCTCTTTGTTGTGCTTATCTGCGACTCTGTGTCTCCTTTTTATGGTGAACAGCAATCTATCCTTTCCATAATATTATGACAGATTCAAATGTTTACTGCCATAGAAACTGCAATACAAGGCACTGAATTGAAACATTTTCAACTTGTTTATACATAAAGAACGCAATTGACAATAACTATTGATTAGAAAATATTTAATTAACAGTTCTACAAAATACATAAGTTATACAAAACGGGTAATTGCGCCTAAAAAATGATATTTTCATAAAACTGAATATTGTAACTTAGCATTGGCGAATGATGATGTTGCAACATATTTTCTCACTATAATATACATTATCCTCTAGGTACAGATAAACTAATATTACTGTAGTCGTAAATGCATGTCTAAACTATTAATGTAGCTAATCCGAACTGCAATTCCATAATGAGATGTTCCTCATCTGCAATAACAGACATTGTAAGTGGGATATGATGCATTGGAGAAGAACTTGAGTATCAGGTTTGAGTCAACAAAAAGAACTGTGTATTGACAATCAAGCTGCCACATTCCTGTTGAAGAATGGTTATGACAGCAAAAAATGAAATGCCATAAACATATTGATATTGCCAAAACGTTCATTCAGTAATACACATCACAAAAATTGGCACAACGCGTTAAGAGCTCTCAAATCAGTTTGCTGGTGTATTTCCTGTTATCTTGATATATGTTCTTTATTTTATATCTTATTTGTACTGTATCTCTTATTGCATTTATGTTAGTTACATTTGATCTATGTACAATTTGGCACATTCCGTACCTTTGCGATTCACTCACCATCTAGATCTAGGGAATGTGAAATAAATAAATACATAAAAATACTGACTAAACTACTAACTGGTTGAGTGTTTGAAGAATTAAGAGGAAAACTAATTAAGGAAGAATCTTTAAAATTAACTACTGGTCTTTGAAGTGTTGTTATGGATTCTACATGATGGTAATATGTATCTTCCTTGTCTTCGCAAGTAGCATTGTAGTAACTACTCTTTGATCTGTCTCTTGGTCAGTCTAACTAACATGTTGACTGCCATACACTTAGTGGTGGAGGTTTCGCCACAAGGTCGTATGTCTCTGATGCAACTGGCGGCAACCTCATGGCAGTCAACGTGTTGAGTATGATGTATGGGAATGCACTTAATTAAAGTGTTCTCTTTTAAATATTGTGCAAATGATTACTCACCATTAAAATCACTCGAGGCCATTGTCCAAGTTAAACTCTGCATGTAATTTCTCTTGAAAATGTCAGAATTTTCAACAAAGGTTCACAAATATTTGTTAGTATTAATTGTTTCAAAATGTAGATTACTGTCAAGTAATGATGATAAAAATTACTTCTGTACCTGCCAGATACAGAGCACAAATCCAAATTCCACAATTTCGACTTAAGGCAATTTGGCAATACCCAGAAACTGCTTCAATTGTGGAAGGAAAGTGGGTGGGGTGGGGAGCAGTCTTGCTCCATTCTAAGGACATGTACCCCTTCAACATTGACTTTATCAGCTGATGGCTAGGACAGGAATCTGCTATGGGCTAGAGCAAGAATTCCATCCTTCTTCCATAACTGAAACATTGTCTGGATATTACCAATATGGTCATCAGTCGAAACTAGACATATAGCCCACTACATCCTAAGTTCCAGTACTCACCTCAAACTGTACCATCAACACAAAATGTGACATATACATACCTGCTCAGCAGTGCCTGTAGTTTGTTGACTGTTTCAAAATCCATAAGTGTTGAAGGTAATTTCAGTGGCTTCCCCGCTAACTTTCCTTTCAGAGAATCTGCATCCTTATCTTTCTTTCGTGGTTTGCAAGCTGACTGATTAATAAATTCTTATATAAATCTATGTAATTCATCCACTTGCATAACTATAATATTGTTATAAGCAATATTTTAGTTTTTACCTTTGCAAATTCTATCAACCTGTGATAGCCCTTAAAAAGGTTTGATAATCTCTGACAATTGCTAGAGGTTTCCTTCCATAAAGATATTGTATATGCCATGAGTGCTTCATAAATGCCAAGAGTTTGATGGAATATTTCCACAGCCTGCTGACTTTCAGGTATAATATCTGCGAAATTTGTTGTATTATCCTATAAAGAAGGATGAAACAGCAAAATTACCATTGAATTCCATTAACTGTTACTGTGTCAATTAGGACAAGTAATAGCAATTCAATCCATGACTGTATATAAACTACAGGAATTCATTACTGTTTTTAATACTTAATTAATTATTCAGAAAGGCGCTCTCATATTTGGGATTGGGATACTGCTGCTGACTAAGGAAAAAAATGAAACATTAACATGGATTCTATTCCTTAAATCAATTAATGTCGATGAAGGGCAACAAACAAAGTGCAATACAAGTGCCTTGAAGGGAAATGACACTCCCTTTTTATCACTCAAAAATTTAGCCGTAAGTACACAGTTGCATTATGAGATGAAACAACACATGTGGAAGAGTACACACATATTCCATTCAATAGGTGAAAATGTTCATCATACAATCATTCACTTCTTGCAAGCATTCACTTGACACAATGGAATTCAAGAGTGAAACTAGCAATAATTGTGATCCATGAGGTGTGCCGAGATAGTCCACGCAGTTGCTGCCCAGCAGGCAGGAGATCCCGCGTTTGAATCCCGGTCCGATACACATTTTCACTTGTCGCCACTGATTCTGCGTAATGTCCCGATGCAGCTCCGCTTTCCTTCCTTCCATCTCCCCCCACCTTCAATTTACATATAACTTATTCACTTCCAGAGGAACATCAGTGATTTGCAGAATGTAGTTTGAGAAACTGTGTGAAAGTGCATCAAGACTGAGAATAGGAGAAATATATGCACTGGTGCTGAAAGCAAATAAAAAGTGTGTCCAACCATGTATCAGGAGGGAGACAGGACACAGGAAATGAGTCAAAAGAAACTAGTTACATGTAGGATGTGGAGTGAAAATGCCTTATCCTCAGCACCTGTGTTAGGACCCTCCTTTAAGACTGAGAGTGAACAGTACTTCTAAATTTGTCTGTCTATCGGTCCTACTCCAGTTACTCTTATTTCGGTGGCTGGTAATTTTATGCTACCTTACTGTCAGAAAGTTTAGCTTATTCCATATACAAGAAGTGCAAGGTATGAGTGGCTGGCAAATAAGGTGCCTGGGAACCACAATGCCACGTATGATCCATAAATTACAAGTAGTGTAACTTGCATGGTGAATAATACTTCTCGTATGAAGTAACAGTGGTCCTTCGTGTTGTAAGTACATAATATAATGTGTCAGGCAAAATTAAATTGATGAAGGTCTTTTTTCCCAGATTTTCTTTATAGAATTAGGCAACCTATTATCTCCTGAAACCTCAAACTTACTGACAGGTTAAAACCATCTGCCAAACTGGAATTAAACCACAAACCCTTGCATTTTTCAGACAGTGTTCAGTTTCCATTACATCCGTTATCCTAAGCGCTCTACACCACCTAGGGTGCCAGGAGAACATCTGTGAACTTTTGAAAAGCAGTAAAAGGGAAAGAGAGCCAAACTTTGAACAGGACACGGAGGCATCCTTTGACAGCTCATCTGGCCAGGACTCTGCTTTCTGAAGGCAACAGTATTAGGCTGGGTCATGTCATGCTTGCAATTTGATGTTGTATTATCCATGCTTTACAGAAACTTTCATTTTCTCACCATAACCAGTTTTGAGATGGGACAGATCGTCATATGCGATATTTATATTAAAATAATCCCTCTCGGACACTCTTCAGAATTTCGGCAACTTAGGCAAGCAGCAGGTGATGTGAAAATGTATGGTATAACAGGACACAATCCAGAACCCCCTAATGTCACTTGCTGGACTTTTTACAAACTGTTGTAACACACATTAGACATAGTTTTCCATAATGCATGTCGCATCAACCTGCTGTGTGAACAAAGAAGAAATGAAGATTAGGGTTTAGCTGACGCGGTTGTTAGAGATGAAGCACAAGCTCAGATAGGGCAAGGATAGGAAAGGAAATTGGGTATGACCTTCACATAGGAACGATCCCAGAGTTCCCAGAGTTTGCCTTTGGTAGAACACGAATATGAACCCTACGCCTTCCATACGCATGCCCAGTGAAGTTAACCACTGCACTACCTTGCTCAGTAGTTTCACTGACTACTTGACATGTGCTTTAGACACAACACGCACGCACGCACACAAACCAGGACATGTTACATAAGACTGATGACCTTGTAGTTTGGTGCCTTTACTCCCCAGACCAATCAACCAAGCAACATGTTAGACAAAACCTAAACCTAGGGCAGTCTGACAGTCCTTTTCAAACAGCTGGACTGAGTGTTTTTAAACAACATTGTGTTTAATATGGGAAAACTAACAGCTTTGTTAGTAGTTGTGGCCAGATGCTGTTTCACTGAACAGTATTAAGGTTTTAAAACTGACCAGTTGAAAGTTCACAAGCAACTACTGGCTCACATGCTGTTTCAAGACAATTTTTGGTACTTGCATCTTGTAAACAGCTGTTTGGGGAGAATTACAAGGGCCATTTCACAGGTTTTGATCATGGGTCCACTATCGTGTTTGTTCATAGTAAGGAATTACCATCTTATTTTCACCATGAGGCAGAGTTATACCATTTTACAAATTACACTGGTACTGTTTTCAACCTGAGCAAAGAACTATCAACACAAAAAAACAGTACATTATATTTTTTTCAAGTTATTAACAGATTCCGTACAAATGTACAACTGTTTGCCGCTGCTTGCAGAAGTTATGAATGGACACCAAAGTGCTTATATCTGGCACACCAGTACCAGAGGTGTAACAAATTCAATTAAGTAGTAATAATAATAATAATAATAATAAACTGTGAAATCCACAAACTTGTAAATAAGTTGATTACCTAAATTTTCATTGTCAATTATAAACTTAATTTCGTGCTGTATAGAAACTTTTGGCCACAGTATTATCATTCAAAACCAACTGCTCATCGATTTCACTATGTAGTTGTATTTAAGTGAAAAAAGATGTATTTTTGACAGTTTATAGATGTTTGCAAATATATTTTTGAGAATTTCCTTCAGTTGTAACTGTTGTGTATAGCCTATTTCTTAGTAATCAGTTCATGTGTTTTACCATTACTCTGACATATTGTGTCACATTAGTCTCCTCTTTAACCAGAAGTGTACACTGCTTGCATTTATCATAAACTAACAGTAGTGTTGAGTTTGTTATTCGTCATAACCTGGAAAATGTTTTAAAGAAACAATTTTTATACCAAGTTTTTCTTTTGTCATCACAGATATCTCATTTTGCTGTTAATTGCTTCAGTTCTAAAAGGCTACTGGTAATACTTAGAGCAGAGCAGACCCATAAATTAACAGATAATCAGCAATCCTAGTTTAAAGTTATTTGTTTATTGTTCTGTAAAATCTAGCACGAAGCACAATTGAGCCCCACTGTGTATGCTGTTCTAGGGGAAAAGATGAGTTAGTTGCTGTTTATAACCAACTGGAAGCTGCTGTGAATTTGTGAATGTTGGAAGGGCACCCAAGAGTCGTGTACTAGAAATACCTAAGGTTAATAAAGTACTATCCTCCTCTCCTGTAAACAACATTTCTTCTGCAGAAAGTGCAAGATCTATCACTGCTCATCAATTTGATTGTGAGTGTCATGTCAATGATAGGTCTAGGCTTCCTGTACAGTTGAGACTAGGGAGAGCTCAGGGCGTTACACACACCTCCTAACCACGAAGTACGTAGTACTGTCTTCCATTAAAACTGAAACCGGTCCAGTGAGACATGGGAAACATGCTGGGTACCATGTTAAGAGGAGACCAACACAAAAGGGTAGGAACCTGTTTATTATCAGCAGTTCAAACTAAGATGAATAATGGTACCCCTTAGAGAAATGGCACCAAGGGATGGGGAAGAACACAATGTGTACTCAGTGTTCATGCCTGTAGGCCTCATACAACATCTTAAAGGGGCTATTCCAGCAGCCATCAAGGAAATATGGTGAATCAACTGCAGCTTGTGGTACACATTAGAAAAATAAACACCAGTAATCGCAGCTCTGAGATCACACTTAGATCCTTCTAGAGAATGGCAACCTTGCTACAGTGTTCCAATGAAGTTTTCAATCTACGACATTGTCCTCAGAACAGTTTGTGGCCTACTGGTTCCAAGTCGAGGTGAAGGATTGACTCCGAAACTGAATGTTCCACAACAAGCTAGGCTGTGACTTTCTAGACTTGTGCCATAGTGTTGAGAATGGTAAGGTTCACCTCAATGAATCAAGTGCGCACTACACACACACACACACACACACACACACACACACACACACACACACTTTTTTGAGGACTCTCCACTCAGACCATATAATAATAATAATAATAATAATAATAATAGCTGTAAGTGATGCAGAAGTATCAGTGTAAGATCCATAGAATGGCCCCACACAGGTGAGAGTATTAAAATCCTAGTGGTTAACTGCCTAAGCATTCGCAAAAAAGTGCTAGAATTTGAAATGTGCCTAAAAAGCAGTGAAGCTCACATAATACTAGGCACAGAAAGTTAATATGGACCTGTAGTTGACAGCAGTCAGATTTTTGGGGAAAGTTCATGCCTGTATCGAAAGAATAGGCTAATAAGAGGTGAAGGTAGAGTCTTGATCAGAGTAGGCAAGAAACTCAAATCTACATGATAGAGATTGAGGCTGCATGTAAAATTGATTGGGTGAGACTCAGTATCAGGGGTGGGCATAAAAAGGTAATTGGATCTTTCTACTGACTCATGTCTTAATGTAACCGGCAACTTTAGAGAAAATATTATTTTGCTAGTACGTAAGTAACCTGACTTACTGTAATTGCTGTAAGTTTAAAAGAATATTATGAAAAGAAATAAATTCTAACATTGGCCACAATTGCACATTGAAATGAATTTAATGGCAACAAATGAAAATTTGTGCCAGACCGGAACTTGAACCTGAATTTTCCTCTTTACGTGTGCAGTCGTCCTAACCACCTCGGCTATCAGAGCATGCTTTCTGTCTGACCTAAATTCCCATCCTGTCGCACACTACTAGTTCTAGTTCTGGCCCAGTACAAATTTTCATCCGTTGCCATTTCAGTGCCCAATTGCAGCCAATGTCAGGATATATTCCAGTTCAGCACGTATATGTGCAGCCGCGGGAACAAGAACAGTGTTTATTCTTTCAGACATGTTCCAAAGAACAGGCACCACCCTTCTCTGGATAGATTTGGACCCGGCAGAACAGTTCGTGACGAGCATCGTTAAGAATGTTTAAGGAAACAGACTACTGCATAACAGGTGTAAAACAAAGAATACGGGAGTAGAGGGACACTGAATGAAACGCTTTGGGTTCTCAAGACTACAACGCATGATGCCATCAATGGCTACCATGGCAGAATATTGCCAAAAACCGAAAGAAATTTTGGTCATACGTAAAGTCTGTTAATGGCATCAAAGTTGGGTGTCCAGTCACTCGTGGATGCGACAGGAACTGAAACTCAGGGTAGCAAAGCAAAAGCTGAAATGCTTAACTCCATTTCCCAATGCTCCTATCCATTTCCCAATGTTCTTTTTAATTTTCATACCACTGAAAGGATGAGGGAAATAGGTATTAGAGTCAGTGGCGCTGAGCAACAAATGAAACCACTAAAACTAAACGAAACTCCAGGGGGCAATGGAATCCTTATTAGCTTCTATACTGAATTTTCTGCTGAGTTAGCCTCTCTTAACTATAATACACCATAGATCACTTTTCTTCTTATTATTCTTCTTCTACACTATCAGGCCCAGTGGAATGCATGCTGCTACTAGTTTCCTCCTCCATTGTGTTCTGTCCAGTGCTGCTATCCACCATCCGTCCAACCTATTGATGCTTGGTTTAAATCTTCATGGAGGCCATCCCTCCAACACTTCTTGAGTTCCTGGGGGTCTCTTTCCCGTAGATGTGAAATCCAGGAGCTTCCGAGGCCATCTGTGACCTTCCATACGGGCCACATGGACAGCCCACTGTATTTGTTTGGCTTTGAGAGTTCCTGCTATGTTGGTTTGCTGGTATTGTTCCTCAAGCTCTTCATTGTGTCTGAGCCTCCATTCCCCTGTGTCTGCATCCAGAACCAGACCAAAGATATTCCGAAGCACCCTTCTCCCAAAAACAAGGAGCTTACGGAAGTCCTGTTTCCAAATACTCCATATCTCACAGCCATACAGAACAACAGGCTGGATCAGGGTTTTGTACAGTCGAATCTTGAACTGTCTGGAGAGATATCTGGACTGATTACTCTAACAAAAACCTATGCTCAGCAGTAGGAAGAAAGCAAATGTTTCACCTGTCTACAAGACATGTAGCGGAAATGATCCACAAAACTACTGTCCAATATCCTTGACATCATTTTGTTGTAAAGTATTAGAATATATTCTGAGCTCAAGTGTAATGAGACATCTCTAACAGAATTACCTCTTTCAAGCCACACAGCATGGGTTTTGAAAACATCCATCATGTGAAATCCAGCTCTCACTTTTCTCATGTGATACAACACAGTGCAAGCTATGGATGAAGGCAGGCATGTAGTTGCAGTATTTCTCAATTTCTAAAAAACATTTGAATCTGTACAACAACTATGCTTATTATCAAAAACAGGATCGTGAGGGGTATCGCACGAAATTTGTGACTTAAGATTTTTTGGTAGAGAGGATGCAGCAAGTTCTCTTGCAAAGAGAGTCATCGACAGATATAGATGTAACTACAAGATGTGCTCCCAGGAAGTGTGTTGGGACCCTTGCTGTTTATGTTGTATATTAATGACCTTGAAGACAGTATTATTAGTAACCTTAATTTATTCATAGATGATTCATTTATCTGTCACGAAACACTATCTAAAATAACTGTACAAATATTCAGTCAGATGGTAATATTTCTAGTTGAAGCAAAGATTGGCAAATTGCTTTAAATGTTTGGAGTTGGGGAAAGGGGGGGGGGGGGGGGGGGAAGCTCAAGTAGGCTCAGTCACAGATAAAGCAGGTGGCAAAATACTAGGGAGTACAATCAATCTGTAAGGTAGTCTGTAAACAAAACACACTTCCAACACAACCTAGAATATTGCTTAAGTATGTGGGACAAATACCGAATGGGACTAACAAAGGATACTGAAAGGATACAAAGGAGGACAGCACGTATTTTCACAGGTTTGATCCACCCAAGAGAGAATGTCATGTTGGTACCAGAAGAACTGATGCTTGAAGAAAGAGACAAACTATGCCTGGATTACAAAATGATTTAAAATATCAAGTAACCTGTTAAGAAAGTTACGTTAAATGATTAGGACAAACAGAAGAAGCAACTTTGAGTGATGAATCTAAAAATAAAGCACAACCCTGTATGTATTGCTCCCACTGCAACTGTGAGGCAAGATTACACTAATCACAGCACACAGACAGCATCTGAGCAATAATTCTTGTAGCACAATATATGTGAATCGAACACGACGAAGCCTTAATAAGTAGTACAATGTCAAGTACAGATGGATTAATATCAATGTTGTAGGAAAGAAAACAGAGAAACAATACATGACAGCAAAAATATAGCAAATGTGTTTAATGATCAGTTCCTCAAATGTGTTTAATGATCAGTTCCTGGAAGTAAATCAGAAGATTGGAGTGGACGGTTCAAGACATAAACAAAACCAACACATACAAGAAGCAATGCCAATGAGACATACACGAAGCAAGTCACAATTACTCCATGTTCAGCCAAACAAATTAAGAATGTAATCAACTCCAACAAAAGCAAATACTGTTATGGATTTGTTAATGCCGCTGACGAAATACAAAAATCGTGTTCCTCACTTACACGCAGTATATTCAGTCATATATGCAGTGTACAAGTAATACAGGGTATATAACTAGACAGCCTGACATACGATATTGCCAGAAGCCTTTACAAGAAAGATAGTAGAATTAATCACCTCCTCCTCGAAAATACTGGGGGAAAGTCAAATATTTTGTGAAATGATTTGTCTAAAAGCAAGAAATCAAATAGATTAGAGAAATATCTGATGTGCCTATGAATGATGTTCGAAATCATGTAAAGAAAAATATTTGACGCATCTCACTTGCTAATCTATTTTATTTCTTACTTTTAGATAAATCATTTCACAAAACATTTGATAGCTTTTTTCATTTTTTTTAGAATCAAATGTTGTTCAGCAAGCATGAAATACAACATACTTACATATCATATGGCTATTATTATTATTATTATTATTATTATTAGTACTACTACCACTACTATTAAGAGTATAAAGGGAAAGAAAAAGCAGAAAAGCTTCAATGTATACTGTAATTTGATATTTATTTTATTTTTTTCAACATGAAAGAAGAATTCCTAGATTCCACACCAATGCAACTTTCGCGTTATGTATAACAACAATCTTCACAACGAGAATTCATAAGCTGTCTTACTTTTCTTATTTTCATGCACTAATATCTTGTGGTATCTTCTGTATTAACTTGTCATGTCACTTTATCACTGAGGCAAAGGGTGTTTGTTGCACAGAAGTGTGTAATAAGGGCCCACTTCCAAACCTGTTGCAGAAATTTCTTCAAACAATTAGACACACTGACAATAACCTAACATTTTTGCAGAGATAAGCAGTCTTGGCTGCAAAACAGGCTTTATTATTTTATATTTTGTCAATAACGCCTCTCACCCTTTTTAAGGCATCATCAGATTGGCAGGCACAACAGGTGTTAAACATACAGACTGGGATCCATGCAAATGTCTTAGTAGATAAACAACACTGTCAATATTTTAAGAACACTGCATGGTGCCCCGATATACACACATCAAAAAAAGTTTTGTATCACCTCGGTTCCGAGAGTTTCAGAACCTGTACGGGAAATTGGAATAGAGATCAACATAAACATCATTTCTGCCCTTTTTATTGCTCATGAAAACCACACATTGCATGTTGTACCACCATACAGCATGACCTTCAGAGGTGGTGGTCCAGATTGCTGTACACACCTGCACCTCTAATACCCAGTAGCACGTCCTCTTGCAATGACGCATGCCTGTATTTGTTGCGGCATACTATCAACAAGTTCATCAAGGCACTGTTAGTTCAGAACATCCCACTCCTCAACGGCAATTCAGTGTAGATCCCTCAGAGTGGTTGGTGGGTCATGTCATCCATAAAAAGCCCTTTTCAATCTATCTCAGACATGTTTGATAAGGTTCATGTCTGGAGAACATGCTGGTCACTCTAGTCAAGTGGTGATGTTATCCTGAAGGACGTCATTCACAAGATGTGCACGATGGGAGCGCGAATTGTAGTCCATGAAGACGAATGCTTCGCCAATATGGTTGCACTATCAGTCAGAGAATGGCATTCACATATCGTACAGCCGTTACAGCGCCCTCCATGACCACCAGCAGCGTACGTCAGTCCCACATAACGCCACCCCGAAACAGCACACATGAAATGATCGTATAGCACTCGCTGGATAGTGTGTCTAAGGCATTCAGCCTCATTGGGTTGCCTCTAAACACGTCTAAGATGGTTGTCTGGGTGAAGGCATATGCGACACTCTTCGTTGAAGAGAACATGATGCCAATCCTGAGTGGTCCTTTCGGCGTGTTGTTGGGCTTATCTGTACTGCGCTGCATGGCATCATGGTTGTAAAGATGGACCTATCTATGCATGTCGAGAGGGAAGTTGTACATCATGCAGCCTATTGCGCACAGTTTGCGTCAAAACACGACGTCCTGTGGCTGCATGAAAAGCATTATTCAACTTGGTGGCATTGCTGTCAGGGTTCCTCCGAGCCATAATCTGTAGGTAGCAGCCATCCACTGCAGTAGTAACCCTTGGGCAGCCTGAGCGAGGCATGTCATCAACAGTTGCTGTCTCTCTGTATCTCCTCTGATGTCTAAAGAACATCGCTCTGGTTCATTCCGAGACACCTGGACACTTCCTTTGTTGAGAGCCCTTCCTGGCACAAAGTAACAATGGGGACGCGATCCAACTGAGGTTTTGACCAACTAGGCATGGTTGAACTACAGACGTCATGAGCCATGTACCTCCTTTCTGGTGGAATAACTGGAACTGATCAGCTGTCAGACTCCCTCCGTCTAACAAGCGCTACTCATGCATGGGTGTTTTACATCTTTGGGCGGGTTTAGTGACATCTCTCAACAGTCGAAGGGACTGAGCCTGTGATACAATATCCACAGTCAACATCCATCTTCAGGAGTTCTGGGAACCGGGCTGAGGCAAAACTTTTTTTGAAATGTGTATAATAGTGTTGCATACATGGGAAGTCATGTTTAAAATACATAAAGGACCTGAGTAGGTAGTGCTCTCATATGAGTTTTAAGAGACTTTGTGCAGTGCCCTTATGGAGTATATAGTGCAGGTGAAACGTGTCATTGGCAAAATATAAAATAATAAGGCCTGTTTTGCAGCCAAAAATTTATCAGTGGTTGTTGAACCATGCCGCCATGAACTGGGAAATGTTCAATAGCCTAACAACACATTTATTCCATTATAATGTTTGTTGTCAACAATCACGTACAATTCTAAAACAGTAACATTTGTGCATGTAATACTGGAATGAGAAATGACGTACACTACGTTTCACTCAGTGTTAGTGTGAGAAGCATCCCCAACTCTCTTGTGGTTCCCTTTTTAGGTACTCCACGTTGACGTCTGCTCATAGATACGTATCGTTGGTAGGTTTTCCGACTTTACTTCCCGACGTGACAGCAACGACTCTCCGATGAGGTGCGATCCTTGTGTTTTGCTATTACTGCGAGTCTTGTAAATATTGCTTTTATTAAGTAATTTGCCCGGCTAAAACTCTCCCCTTTTATGATTAAGACAGCCTGCACCACCTTTCGGAGGGAGTGGGGATGTCAAAGAGTTACATAAGTTCATATTACGAAGTCCGTAAAATGCATAAATGTTCACTTCAGTTAGCGTGTTAGTTAATGCCTACGCTTTCCGCTAGATGATGCTGACTTACTGCTGAATAGCTTTGGTTCCGTACAACCTTCACTGATTAGTACTAGGTAAACGAAATAAGTACAACGCTCTTGTATTTCACTTTCACTCTATATTCAAGGATTAAGATGGTGATGGATGATGGTCTATTTAAAAGGTTCCTAGTCTGGAAGAATCTAAACAGTCCGCAAATGCCGATATGCACGCGCTCTATGTCCAGATTCGCAACTAACGGCGCACGACACTTTTAATATCTGAATACCGGTACCTCTGAATTCACTCATATCAGCAGATAATTTAAGTTTCTGTCATCTATATGTCCGTAAAGTTCCAAATCCCCTTAATACTCCATTGCTACCAACAGTCCGAGATCGTACACTACTTCACTTTTAATCTCCGTAATATTCTAACAGTTTATTGTGAATCTTAACATGGTAAAGTCCAATCTCGCTGACTGACACAGGTTCCCTGCCCTTTAACGGAACAAGCAAGGAAAAAATGGCGGCAATAATGACAATCAGGCCATTTTATAGGTTTTTCATCACAAGAGTTTAACGTCACTGCCTTCTCCATGACGGAGCTTCCGTGGCTTTGCTGTACTTAGACGTTAAACTACTTGCTGATACACTATAATTTTGATCTGCAATTACCGAACTCTGATTCTACACTATTTTCCCCTCTAAAAATTATATTCTTAATTTTAAATTATTCTTTCTATAGCTTTTATCACTGTGAACTGAACAGAGGTGTTACATGTGACACAGAAAGGGGTAAGGTATTCAGCCATAAAAATCTAAGATCACTTACTCAGCGATGTGAAATATTCAACTGATAATAAAGTTATTTTCAAACACAAACTAGGTGCAATAATTTTCACTGAATTGAATTTTGCAAATTGTGGTTTATTTGTCTCATAATGTACATAATCTAAATCATTTGATTCACATACAGGAGAGACATCAAAATTGCGGCAAAATTTTACTATAAACACGAATAGAGTGGCACTTCCTCTATAGAATCTGCTGTAACCTCATTTTTAAAATTTCTGGCTTCATATTTAATATGTTTCTGCTCATTAACTTGTTATGTATTATCATCCCCACACCTTGAGGAGTCCAAGCATATAATTTTAACTGGTGTGTGGGTAGCATAAAATTACTTTTTATTTTTCATGTTATATGTGTGTTTAAAATGCTCCTCAAGTAATTTTTGTTTGCTATGTAGGAAGATTGTTGTTGTCGTGGTCTTCAGTCCTGAGACTGGTTAGATGCAGCTCTCCATATTACTCTATCCTGTGTAAGCTTCTTCATCTCCCAGTACCTACTATAACCTACATCCTTCTGAAACTGCTTTGTGTATTCATCTCTTTGTCTCTCTCTACGATTTTTACCCTCCACACTGCCCTCCAATACTAAATTGGTGATGCCTCAGTATATGTCCTACCAACCGATCCCTTCTTCTAGTCAAGTTGTGCCACAAACTCCTCTTCTCCCCAATTCTATTCAATACCTCCTCATTAGTTATATGATCTACCCATCTAATCTTCAGCATTCTTCTGTAGCACCACATTTTGAAAGCTTCTATTCTCTTCTTGTCCAAACTATTTATCATCCATGTTTCACTTCCATACATGGCTACACTCCATACAAATACTTTCAGAAATGACTTCCTGACACTTAATTCTATACTCTATGTTAACAAATTTCTCTTCTTCAGAAATGCTTTCCTTGCAATTGCCAGTCTACATTTTACATCCTCTCTACTTCGACCATCATCAGTTATCTTGAGATAAGCCTTTACATCCTTACATTTTCCCTCTAGACACCCCTGCTTAGCCACTTTGCACTTCCTGTCGATCTCATTTTTGTGACTTTTGTATTTCTTTTTGCCTGCTTCATTTACTGGAATTTTGTATTTTCGCCTTCCATCAATTAAATTCAATATTTCTTCTGTCACCCAAGGATTTCTACTAGCCCTCGTCTTTTTACCTACTTGATCCTCTGCTGCCATCACTACTTTATCCCTCAAAGCTACCCATTCTTCTTCTACTGCATTTCTTTCCCCCATTCCTGTCAATTGTTTCCTTATGCTCTCCCTGAAACACTGTACAACCTCTGGTTTACTCATTTTATCCAGGTCCCATCTCCTTAAATTCCCACCTTTTTGCAGTTTCTTCAGTTTTAATCTACAGTTCATAAGCAACAGATTGTGGTCAGAGTCCACATCTGCTCCTGGAAATGTCTTACAATTTAAAACCTGGTTCCTAATTCTCTGTTTGTAAGAAGATTATAATTTCATAAATGTATATGGAGAGAACAGTTAGTATTTGTACTTTCTGGAATAATGGGTGACAATAATGTCTGCTGTGCAATACACATGTATCTGACAATTTTCTTTTGCAGTTTCAGTATTCGTATTCGAGATACACGACTTTAACTTCCTCAGAAAATTATCTCATATCTAATGACAGATTCAAAATAACTATGATATGCCATTTTTCATTTACTCAAGTTAGTGAGTCCTGCTCGTGTTAGCAATGCAAATGTAAAACTGCGCAGTTTATTTGGTCGGAAGTCAATATGTGTATTCCAGATTTAATTCTTGTCCACATTTAGTCCAAGGAATTGGACCATATTAACGTCTTTCATAAGCTGACTGATATGTTGTATTTTAAGTTTCATACATTTTGAATGTTTGCTTTTGAAATGTACCATGTGGGTTTTTGCAATGTTCAGTTTCAATCCATTTAACTGTAACTAGTTTTATAAGGTATCAAATGCACTTACAATGGAGCTCTGAATTTTTCCTGCATCATCATCTTCAATTAATACAGAAGTATCATCTGCAAACAGAACCGATTGGGAATTTACATTTATGGACAAGTCATTTACGTAGAATAGGAACAGGATTGGCCCCAAACTGGAGCTTTGAGGCATACCTTGTGCTACTGTACTCAATTAAGAATAATAATTCACTGCATCTGAAGTGATAGTTACCCTTTGTTTTCTGTTATTTAAGTATGATGTTAGTCAATTTAGAGCATTGTCCTTAATCCCGTATTTGTCTAATTTGTACAAATGCAAGTCATGGTTCATGGAATAAAATGCTTTTGAGATCACAGAAGATATCTGCAATTTTATTCCTCTGATTGCATATCTTTTCAATAAAGTTATTCACTTCATCCAGAGCGTTTTTTCCTGGTTGAAATCCAAATTGGTTATTTATAATATTATTTTATACAATAAAATTTTTGATCTGGTTTGCAGCTCCTTTTTCTAACACTTTTGACGTATTTGAAGAATAGGATGAAGGGTGATAGTTTCCCATGTCTTCCCTCGACCCTTTCTTGAACATAGGTCTGACCTCTGCATATTTCAAAACATCGGTATAGCATCCCTGTCCAAAAGATTGGCTCAATATTTTATTTATGGGAGGTGCTATTATGTCACACTTTTTTCATCACATTAGTGGGTATCCCATACCATCCAGCACATTTTTATTTTTTAATGATAATATAAAATTTTCCACATCCCTTATTGTGATTTTTTTTTTTTTTTTTTAATTTGTAAAATACTCAGCTTCTTGGTGGACTCCAAAGGAATTTACTTTACTCTAATACTCTGCTAAATCAACATCTGACTTTACCACATTTATGAAGAATTCCTTTAAATATTGACTGACTTCCAACCAACTATCATTTGTCACCGCATTCGCCTTGGACTTTTTTTTATGGGGTTATGTAAAATATATGTATCGAACACAGATACGGACTTGAAGCAAAGGATTTGTAATGCCATTGCCACCATTGGTAACACTATGCTACAGCGAACATGGCAAGAAGTTGAGTACCATCTTTATGTGCTTCATGCAAGTAAAGGTACCCATACAGAGGTCTATTAAACACTGTAAAAATACTTTTATAAACACTGATTACAATAAAAGAAATGTTAAAATATTTCAACAACTGCTGTTGTAATAAAATTTTGAAGTTGTAAAGGGACTTTATGGACACCCTATATATCTAGCACTATTCTAACAGAATTAATAAATAAAGACTTACAAATCCAAGGTCTTCCAAACTGCACTTTATCATGCGATCTGTAAGTGACTCAAGCATTTGTTGGAGTTTATCTGCTGTCTGTTTACTGTTCTCAGAATTACTCAGTGCCTTCACAGTTAGCTGCTGAATGACAAATAATAAATTTGCCAATGGCTCCTGAAATAAAATAAAAAAGTAATTAAATTATACTGGCTGTGAAACAGTACAAAAAAAAACACAAAAGAAAGAACATTAAAGCATATTAAGTGATAGAAATTTCTTATAATAACTAAATACTAAATTTGAAAGGATAGCTGTGCAGGGGAGATGAGAAATTGGGGTAATAAGGGGCCAAAAGGGAAAAAATGTAATATAGAGAGAAGACAAATAGATATTGAAAAATGCTGGAAAGTGTTGTATCCTGCTACTAGTGTGTGTGAGTGTGAGTGCACCAAGTGTGGTGTTGCTGCACATGTGTTGTTGAATGTGCTTCCAACTGTATCAGCATGGGCCAACTACTAGAGGCCACCTATGGGAGTCATGCACACAGCGTGGTCTCAGCCAGCAACTCACGTATATACATGCGGGGAGCAGTGCTGATTGAGTCTCTTTATATTCTTCCAGTTGTACCGTTCACATCAGTTGTTCTGCGTGGATGTACGGCAGGCTTATTTCCATTGTTGTTCAGAGGTTTATGAATAAAGCTGTATTTGTGTTAGATGGATCAGTTTCATATATTATTTGGTTACTACAAGAAGAATAATGAAAGAGGAAGTATCAAAGTTGAAACATGATCCTAGGAAGTGAATAATATAGTGGAGGGGAGGGCTATAAAAAGATAACTGGGGAAGAGGGCAGATGGGTTGGAAAAAAAAAAAAAAAAAACTGATTAAACAGGTTACATCATTTTGAAAGACACATATGATTCCTCTTCGATATATTTCCAATTAATAAATACATCAATAATATCATACATCAAATTTATATGGTGTGACATACAGCAACTATAGAGTAAATAGCTGTTCCATAGCTTCTCTATGTTGTTAAAGCAAAAAAACACACACACACAAGCAACAAAAAAAAAAACCACACACACACACACACACACACACACAACCTAATCAAATTAGGTACTTAACCCATGGAAAGAAGTACCCATAAAATATTTTTGTTCTTCTCACGAAAAGCAGTGATATCCACACTACATCCCTCTTTCCTTTATTAATGAATAAATCTTTTGCACTGTAACCTCCTACCACCCCTCCTCCCGACCCCCTTCCCAACAGTCTTGAGTACTAATTGATATTCCAATTTAAACATATATCCTGTGACATCTTGCTAATTTTTCCCCACTTTCTTTTAGGTTTCAAAACATAATTCCTATCTAAGGTGAGTTATCCTTCTCTGTTTTTATCTGTGAAGGCAAATGTCTCTTACACAGTATTTTTTTCTTCTTTGTTGTTAATTTTTGCTGATTACAATATCTGTAGCAAAATGTCTACATTAACTCAGTTTTGATGGAGGAGACAGCAAGGACAGAACCCGCAGTCATATGCCTGAAAACCAACTGCTGAGTCTGGTATTCCGTTTGGTTGCTCCTAAGTAGTTTGCACTGTTTCAATTTAATTACATTTTTTTATGCCATGAAATTTTTAGTACACGGTCAGCACTTTCTCTTATTAGCATTTTATTTACCTCCTCTCTTCCAAACCAACAGATGATTAGCAAAATACTTCAGTTTTTATTTAACAGATTCTTTACTACATTAGTCGTTATGGCCACACTGCCTTTCCCAGAAAGAAAAAGAAAGTAAAATAATGTGTGGGTCACTTAGCCAGTTTGATTGGTATTTCAAATTTTTCCATTTAATTTTATATTTTGCATTTAACATAGTCTAATTCACTGGGGCCTATGTGCCAGGAAGGATCATCACTTCAGCAGAGGTTTATTTTCCTTGTGGAATATGATCTGTTGTTGACATGCTCACTACACATCCACTGTGGGTAGTCAATAGCAAACATGGGAAAGAAGTAAGTGATTTTGCTGGTCACCGCTTGCTCCAGGCCGGATATTTTTCTCTAGAACCAGCTTCCAGCTAGCAATGACATGAATCCTCTCATTCACATTTTTTTCGAACTTTGATCCAACACAAAATTAAGTTCTTATTATGACTGGCAAGACAGGCTAATGGCCTCACTGACTGATATGTCTGCATGAATCTGTGTTCAGTACGCTCCATACACCTGTTTTATTATTTAACCAACTTTCTCATTTTAAAAATCCCTTCAGGTGCCCACCATCCCTGACAATCTGGCCAGTTCCCTTCTATGTCTGTCAGGATGGGGATTCCTCCCACTATTCGGACTGAAGGGAGACTGTAAATTTGTGACATATATTTACTACAACAGTTACATCTGATTCTAGTTGGTCAGCAAGAGAACAGGCAAGATGGCCATGCTATTTTCTCACAGGACCACCTCTCTAGGGGTCCCCAGCAGTCACTATTTCCTGAGCACACAGAATCACACATAACCTTTTCGGACTGTCAACAATAACTAAATATTCAAAACAGCTAAAAGTACAAACATAGATGACAAACATGTGCATTAATAAGATAAAAAATGTTTTGCAAATCATATGTATAAAGGCAGCAAAATTAAAAAATTCCTGTTACTTTTCGATCATGTTTCATTTATTACCAAATTATGTAACAAAAATGAAAATATAGATAAAGAAGTAACATTTAATGTGAGAAGCAGTATCAGTAAAAACGAAATACATTTTGTTACCTTATTATGGTGTCATGTCAAATAGAAAAGCCGATAATTTTCATAAAACTAATGTATGAATCAGTTTCCGCACGAACAGCAACATAGGGACAATAATCAGGAAGAACACCCACAAAACAAAATCATTAAATAAAACATGGTGAATATGAAAATTTCTGTTTGGGGGCAAATAGGCAGATGTCTCTCCACTAGGTTCTAAAGCAGGAAACATAAGTGAGACCAGTAAATCTTCATTTAGTGCACATCTACAAAACTACAATCACTACACCATCAGCATCAATCAATCTTAAAAGGTGCTGCATAGGATACAGGAAGGCAGATTAATGGATGCTCTAGAAGAAATTGAAATGTACAGTGCCTTTCAAGAACAATCACAATATGTTCTCAATGAACAGACAGACCTCAGAAATAATATTTCTCTCTCTTATTTTAGAAATTTAGTCTAATGTATTATAAGTGTACACTTTTAAATGTGTCAGCCTGTCATGATATACATAATGCACTCAAAATTGCAGTACATAAAATGGAATGTCACGATCGATGACTGACTGGTATCGCTGACTAGTTACCGTTTGATGTACATGCATGTTATGTTCTAAGCTCTGCCCACAGTCAATCTGCATGTCAAAAATCTTGGTAATTGCATAAATGTCAACAAGCTGCAAAATTTGTTGTATGTACTGTTAATTCCATATTACATGGTTCTCAACATGTTGTATTATGTTTTGTAGATACTTGAAAATCGCACAAATGCCAAAACTTCAATAGTAAAATAAAAACAGTAATCATGAAAAGCAACATTAGATTATTTTTAAAAAATTATAAATGATCTGGACTCATATTGCAAGGAAGTAATGCATTTTGTTTTTCCTAAGTGATGGTTATATGCCCATACACACATCAGCTGCTGCAAACACAAGACAGCAGAATCGTGACAGGATACTTGAGAGAGAGAGAGAGAGAGAGAGAGAGAGAGACTTTCTGTCTAGTGGTGATCTGAAGCTGGTTGTATTGATGTGTTTGCTCAGAATGCTCGAAACAAGTTCTTACAACTAAATATTATATGAGTTGAGCAATTCCTGCTGCCACTCGCTGATGTTGTAATCGTAGGATGCTAAGTTTTTTCATTTTGAGAAGTGCACAATCTTACATTTAATGGAAGCTGCCTATCACTGCACAACTTGGAAATCTTATCTAGATCTGACTAAGTATATGTGCAGCTTTCTTTTTAGACAGTTGCATCATCTGCAGAAAGTCTGAGGTTGTTACAATGGTGGGCAAAACGTAAGGACGGAAGTGACTTTCTCATGATGTTCCCCCCTGGACACTATAGCAGGTAGCCCTACAAAGTGAAAGAAAACCAATTATTTGTCATATACACAAACTTAACGAGTATCCACTGTAGCTACTCTTGCACATTAGGAATTCTATTGCAACTTAACTGACACACAGTTTACTGTCCAGCCAGAAACAGAGAAAGAGCTCTTACTTGAAAAGACTGGGACTTTGTCAGTTATGTCCTTCCCCAAAGAGGAAAACCATAATTATGAGTGACTGGATACAAATTTCAACCCCATCCTCGTGATTGCGAGTCCAGCGCCTTAACTGTTACATCACTTCAATCAAGTACTCTATACAAAAATATTTTCAATACAGAATGCATGGCTGGCTGCCAGACCTCTGAACACCTGGTGCCCGAAAGACCCATGACACCGGTTGCTGATTGCTTGCTCTTTTTGCATCAGGACTCCACTTGGCCCCAATATCCTCTACTACTATTAATTTCTGTGAGTATGAAGTGTTTACGCAATTATCCAGGGAAAATTTATATGAGCCACTTAGAGCCCAAGTGTTTTTAATTCACTTTATTCTTGGAAACTCCCGGTTGGAATACCAACAATATAAGGAAAAGATAGGTTGATACGGTAACGATGACACATTAAGCTGGAGACTGGCACAACAAAAAGACACTTACACATTAGCTTTTGGCCAAAGGCTCTGTCAGCAAAGGAAGCACACGCAACCCCCCCCCCCCCCCCCCAACACACACACACACACACACACACACACACATTATATATATATATATATATATATATATATATATATATATATATATATATATATATATAGAGGGAAACATTCCACACGGGAAAAATATATTTAAAAACAAAGATGATGTGACTTACCATACGAAAGCGCTGGCAGGTCGATAGAAACACAAACAGACACATACATACACACCAAATTCAAGCTTTCGCAACAAACTGTTGCCTCATCAGGAAAGAGGGAAGGAGAGGGAAAGACGAAAGGAAGTGGGTTTTAAGGGAGAGGGTAAGGAGTCATTCCAATCCGGGAGCGGAAAGACTTTCCTTAGGGGGGAAAAAAGGACGGGTATACACTCGCGCACACACACACACATATCCATCCACACATATACAGACACAAGCAGACATGCGTGTGACAGAATTGGAATAAGAAGTACTAGCTGGATGGATTGGGTAGGTCCTACGCCTAGGTCTTCCACAGGGTGTGATTCCTTGGGAAGAGGTTGGGACTGAGAATTGCTTAGGTATGGACTGGGACATTGTGGAGGTTGGTTAAGTGATAGAACATCACTTTAGGAGGTATAGGAAGCATCTTGGGTAGGATGTACTCATTTCAGGCTTGGTCATAGGTAATCAAAGCCCTGGAGGAGGATGTGGTTCAGTTGTTCCAATCTGGGCTGGTACTGGGTGATGAAGGGAGCACTCCTTTGTAGCTGGTTCTTGGGGCTGGTGGGAGGACTGGGGATGTGATAGGAAATGGCACTGGAGATGCTGTTTGAGGACTAGGTCTGGGCTATAGCGCCTGTCTGTGAAGGCCTTGGGGAGACCCTCAGCATACTGGGGAAGAGAGTTCTTGGGTAGCCAGGCTCTATGGGAGGGATTATTTGGTGTGGAAGGGATGATAGCTGTTGAAATGCAGGTAATGTCAGCAGTTGTTGGGTTTAATGTGGACAAAGATGTGGATGGAGTCACCAGACAGGAGGAGGTCAATGTCTAGGCATATGACACACTGGGTTGAGGAGGACCAGGTGAAGCAGATGGGATAGAAGGTACTGAGGTTGTGAAGGGAGAAGGATCAGATGTCTTGGCCCTGATTCCAGATCATGGAGATATCATCACTGAACCTGAACCAGACTATGGTTTTGTTGTTTTGGGAGGCTAGGAAAGTCTCTTCTAGATAGCCCACAAACAGGTTGACATAGGAGGGTGCCATGCAGGTGCCCATGGCTGTCACTGATTAGTTTGTACACATTCCCTTCAAAGGAGAAGTGACTGTGAGTTGGGATAAAGTTAGTAATATGTGTTAGGAATGAAGTACTGAGTTTGGAGCCATAAGGATGTTGGGGAAGGTAGTGTTTAACAGCAGCAAGGCCATGAGCATAAGGGATGTTTGTGTATAGGGAGGTGGTGTAACCAGTAACAAGTAAGGATCCAGTTGGTAAAGGAGTGGGTATGGTGGCGAGTCAGTGAAGGAACTGGTTGGTATCTTTGATGTGGGAGGCCATATTATGGGCAATTGGCTGAAGGTGTTGGACAATGAGGACCAAAATTCTTTCAGTAGGGGCAAAATAAACAACTACCATGGGATATCCAGGATTGTTGGGTTTGTGGATTTTAGGGGGCATGTAGAAGATGGATGTGTGGGATGTCATAGAGGTGAGGCGGGAAATTGATTCAGGTGAGAGGTTCTTGGAAGCACCTAAAGCTATATGAGGGATTATAGGTTACGTTGGACTTCTGGGATGCGACTACTCTGACACAGTTTACAGGTGGATGAGTCAGGTAATTGGCAGAGGCCTTCTGTCAGGTGATCGCTGTGATTTACGACAACTGTGGTGGAACTTTGCCTACAGGTATGATAAGTAGGTCAGGATTTGTTTTAAGGTGTGTATGGCTGTCCTTTCTTCTACTGAAAGGTTGGTGTTCTGAGGAAGGGAGCTGACGAAGGATAATGAGGACAAGTTGGAGGTAAGGAATTCCTGGAAGTTGCCAGGGGGTGGTTGGATGAAATGGGGTGGGAGGATTATGGTTGATGGTGGTATGAACTGGGAGAGGCACGCTTCAGAGTTGGAATTATGTTGGCTTTCGTTAGAGGGGTCAGTGGCAAAGAGGTGTTTCCACTGCAGGACACTAACTTTATCCTAACTCAGAACTACTAATTATTTGAAGGAAAGGTATATAAACAAATCCGCACCACTGCCATGGGCACCCACGATACCTTCCTATGCCAACCTGTTTATGGACCAACTAGAGGAGACCTTCCTAGCTATCCACAACACCAAATCCACAGTCTAGTTCAGGACCATTGGTTATACCATAATGAACTGGAATCATGACCAAAATATCCTACCTTATTTGTTCATAACCTCGATACTCTCTCTTCCATCCACTTCGCCTGGTCCTCCTCAATCCAATGCGCCATCAACTTGGATGTTGTCCTCCTCCTCTCTGATGGCTCCAATCACACGGTTGTCCATGTTAAAACCACCAACCACCTACAGAACATGCATTACCATAAAAACCCTCCTACACAGCCTGGCCACCTGAGGACACCGTACCTGCAGTGACAAGAAATCCCTTCCCCAGTATGCTGAAGATCTCCCCAAGGCCTTAACAGACGGGCGCTATACCCCAGACCTAGTCTGCAAACAGCATCTCCAGTACCATTTTCTCTCACATCCCCAATCCTCCCACCAGTCCCAAGAACCAGCTACAAAGATGTGCTCTCTTCATCATCAAATACCATCACACACTGGGACTGGACCAAATCATTCACCAGGGTTTTGATTACCTATCATCATGAGCTGAAATGAAGGACATCCTACCCAACGTCCACCCCATTCCTCCAAAACCCACACAACCTCCACAATATCCTACTCAATCCCAATGCAACTCCCAAGCCCAACCCCTTTCCACACACCACATCCCTGAGGTAAACATAGGTGTAAGACCTGCCCAATCCATTAGCCCAATACTTCTTATTCCAGTACTGTAACAGGCTTATGATCCTGTGTCAGATCCAGCCCACCTGTGACAGCAGCCATGTCATATACCACCTCTGCTGCAATCACTGCACAGCTTTCTGTATTTGCATGGCTACCAACTGGCTGCTTCACTATCCCAGCCATCTGGATCCTCCCCTCAACTGCCACCTTTTCTGAACTGCACAAATTAGATTTGCCCCACATCCTTCACCCAACTTTGTTGTATCAACTGCTCCCTACTCTTATCTCCCACCCTCTGTGTGCTGCCCTCTGTCAATGCACCCACTCATCTTTCTTCTTCCCTGCTGCTCTCCTTTTCCCTTCCTGCTCCCTCTACCCCTTCTCCAATTCCCTGCCCCACAGCCTCCCGTCACTGATCCTGCTGGCAGTCTAGTCCCTGCACACTCCACCAGACAGCACTCTTCTCCCACATGTACCATGCTATCACTTTCCCTTCCCTGCAGCCTTCCCCCCCCCCCCCCCCCCCCCCAAAAAAAAAAAAATTGCTGCTTCTATGTGATGGTTGCATTCCAGTCTGATCTGCTGGAGAATGTAGTCATGTTTGAATGACTGTGTGCGTATTTGTGTCTCCTTTTCTGATGAAGGCTTATCCAAAAGCTGATGTTTAAATGTCTTTCATTTTGCCTGTCTGCAACTTAACGTGTCATCTTTGTGGCAAGTAGCAATGTATCTTTTGCTTATTTGTTCACAATATTCTTGTTCTGATAGGTTTGATGATTTACTATGACTGTTACATGAAATTCAACAGTACCTCACTCACGAAGGTTTAACTTCCACAAGCTTTCGGAGCCAGTGTCTCCATCTTCTGGCAGAAGAGTTGAAGGGGCAGGAAGAGAGGTGAAGGAAAAGGACTCTAGAGATTTAGGGAAAGGGGTACAGTTCAGAAAAGTCATCCAGAACCCTGGGTCTGGGGAGACTTACTGTAAGGGATGAGAAGGAAAGACCGATTGTTGTGGACTACATCGAACAAGATTTAAAATCTTAGGGCTTAAAGGTGGAAGATAGGGTAATACGCAATACAGAGATTACTACTAAAACATTGTGCACGAGTTACTAAGAGTGAAAAGCTAAGTGCATTGTATGTAACAGAGGTGAGAGGCGGGTGGCAAAAAATAGACAGGTAAGAAAATGAAAGATGTTTAACTACAATGGAGTGAATGAAGAAGTAGTTAATGTGAAGAAATGCTGAGGCAGAAGAAATTAACGTAGATTAAGGCCAGGTGGGTGGTGAGAACCAAGGACATGTCATCGCGATAGCTCCCACTGGGGAGTTCTCTGAAACTGGTGTCAGGGGGAAGAATATTTCGGATGGCATGTGTGGTGCAACAGGCACTGAGGTCACAATTGTCATGCTGTAGGGCATGCTCTGCAACAGAATATTGTGTGTTACCAGTGTACATCCTCTGCCTATGCCCATTCATCCTTACTGATAATTTGGTGATAGTCGTGGCAATGTAAAAGGCCAAACAGTGTTTACGTAACAGCTGGTAAATGACTTGTTGTTTCACAGGTGGCTGTCCGTTTGATAGCACATGTTTTGCTGGTTACAGGGCTGGAATAAGTGGTGGTAGGAGGATGCATATGGCAAGTCTTGCAGCAGGGGCAGTCACAGGGATAAGAGGAATAGGGTAGGGAGATAGGTTCAGAAGGAGCATAGGGTCTCACAACACTATTACAGAGATTGGGAGGGCTCACTTCAGGGCATAGTTTTAGGAAGAAATGGCCCTCATTAATACACTCAAGACCAGGTTATTACAGGGTGACAACAAGTGGTGTGCTCCAAAGTTGTTTTTTGGAGCAATCAGCAGTACCAGCATTGGATGTGATGGCCTGGGAAATCTGCTTTTGAAAAGGGTGTGGGGATAATTACATCCAGTGAAGGCTGAGGTGAGAGTGGTGGTGTATTGCTGTAAAAAGTCTGCATCCTTACAAATATGTTTGCCTCGAATGCCAAGGCTGTATTGGTGGGGTGGGGGGGGGGGGGGGGGGGGGACCACATCTGACATGGAAAGTATGGTAACTGTCAGAATGTTAGTACTGTTGTTTGTTAAGGATTTAATGTGGACAGAAGTGTGTAGCTGGCCTTCTGTGAGGATGAGATCAACATCACGGAAAGTGGCATCGGATTTGGAATAGGACCAAGTGAAATTTAATTGGGAGAAGGTATAATTTGAACAGGTTTGCCTCACTGGGGGTCCATACAGCAAAGATGTTACCAATGTATATAAAGCAAACTAGGGGCTGAAGGCTTATGGGTTCCAGGAAAGCCACCCAATTATCAGTCAGGATGAATGGGCATAGACAGAGGGTGTATACCAGCAACACACGGTATCCTGATGCAGAGCATGCTCTACAACATGAAAGGCAAGATTCTTCCAGACACCAGTTTCTCAGAACTCCCCAGTGGGAACTATCGTTACGACATGTCCTTGGTTCTCGTCACCCACCTGGCCTTAATCTACGTTAATTTCTTCTGCCTCAGCATTTCTTCACACAAACTATTCCTTTCTTCACTCCATTTTAGTTTTCTACATCTTTCATTACCTCCCCTCCCACCCCTGAACCTAACCTAACCTAAATGCACTTAGCTTTTCATTCTTATTCACTCTTGCACAATGTTTTAGTAGTAATCTCTGCCTTGCATGTAACCCTGTCTTCCACCTTTAAACTCTCAGGTTTTTAAATCTCGTCTGGAGCAGTCCTCCAACAATCAGTCTTTCCTTCTCATCCTGTCTGATAAGTCTCCTCTGACCCAGGGTTCTGGGTGACTTTTCTGAACTGTACCCCTTTCCCTAAACCTCCCCAGTCCTTTACCTTCAGTCCTCTTCCTTTCCCTTCAACTCTTCTGCCAGAAGGAGCCACTGGCTCCAAAAGCTTGTAGAAGTTAAACCTTTTTGTGTGTGTGTTCTCCTGCTGCCACTTGGTGAGCAGATTTTTTTTATTTATCCCTTTACAATACATTGTCAATAATTGATTACTTTCATTGTTACATTATTAGGATAGTTTTTCCTAACTCAAATTAACAATTCCAATAAATTTTATCCAGTATAAACATAATACAAGGACCCAACTGAAGTTATACCACTTGCAATATAACTAGTACATGACTTTATTTACTATGAAAATAAACATAACAATCAACAACACTGTATTTACCTAATTTTCATTACAAGTACTCATTAACAATGCTATCATTTCCATTTAATGGCCCAGTATCTTCAGCACTGTCAGGAGGAGGAAGATTCTGAAAATAGTGCTGATGAACAGGAGGACTGAAGGCCAAGGGTCCTTCCAAGCTCTCCTTGTGTACAGCTTTTCCTAAAATATATTAGCTTGAGAAACTGTGCATCCTCCTTAAGATCCCAGCTTGAAATCCAACTTGTGAAATCCCACATCCATTGATTGAAAGAGTTTTCTTGGAAAACAATGTGACTGGATCACTCTTTTGGCACTGAATCCACTGCATCCATAGGCATGACAATGTTATTCAATCTTAAGTATTCCTGCTTGTGACTGACTTCAACAAATTTGCCAAGAACAAGAAGTCGTCATTTCTCATTACAGTAACATTGAAAGGGATTTTTTTTCTTTAACTTGGCAATAATATTGCACCAATCATTGGGACAAAATATCTGTTATGTCTTGATGCAGTTTTCTATTGCAGCAATATCACCATCATTGGTGACACAGGAGTAGCCACTTTTCAATAACTTTTGGGCTATGAATTCAATATGTTCCTTTTCAGCTAAATACTTCAGAAGTAACAGAGACCACTCACTGAAAAGCAGAAGCATTGAGTTATCAACAGGTTCACACAAAACAGAAAGAAAGCTTGCTAGTTCTGGTGAGCACGCACACACGCACACAAACATGCTCGCCTGTGCCCCTACATAGTGCTAGCTGGATGCACAATGCCAGGATTGCAGTTCGGCAGGTGGACTAGGGAGGGATGTGGGTTGTATGGGGTAGGGTGGGTAGAGGGAGAGGGGGACAGGAGGCAGAAGAGAGGTTGGGGGTGGATGGCTAGTGGCCCAAGAGTGAGGCTGCCAGTTTGCTGGCTAGGAATGTGGGAGGGAGAGGTGGCACGTGCACATGAGGCACGAGGGTTGTGGTATCAATGGATGTGTTACAAGGGAAACTGCCAACTGCTTAGTTCGGAAAATATGGTGGCAGAGAGCAGGATCCAGATGACCAGGTTTGTGAGGCAGCCCTTGAAATCAAGCATATTGTGCTCAGCTGCATGTCGTACCACCAGATGCTCAACTTTGTTCTTAGAAACAGTTTGGCAGTAGCCATTCATTCTGGTGGACAGCTGGTTGGATGTCATACTGGGATAAAAAGCTGTGCAGTGATTGCAGCCAAGTTGGTATATGACAATTTTCACACATGCCCTGCCTGTGATGGGGTAGGATAAGCCTGTGACAGGAAAGTAGTAGAAAGTGTTGGGTGGGTGGATCGGCAGGTCTTGCACTTGGTTCTTGCACTAGGATATGATTCCAGTGGCAAGAGGTTGTGAGTGTGAGTGGCACAGAGATGGACTAGGATGTTGCGTAGGCTACAGGGCATGATGATGGATAATCATAGCCCTGAAAAGGATGTGGGTCAGCCATTCCAGTTCAGGGTGATACTGGGTGAGGAAGGGGAGTGCACCTTTGTGGCTGATCCTTGAAGGCAGCTGGAGCATTAGGGGTGTGTGAGGCTATGGCAAGGGAAATCTGTTTGCAGACCACCTTCATTTATTTATTTATTTATTTATTTATTTATTTATTTTTTTGGGGGGGGAGGGGGGTGGGGGAGCAGCAGTGTTGTGTCTGTCTCTGAAGGTTCTCAAGAGCCCTTCCACGTACGGTACTGGACAAGGGTGGTCAGGCTTGCCAGGATGTATGAGGGGGATTTTTTGATGTAAAAGGGATGACAGCTGTCTAAATTCAAGTACTGTTGCTGGTTACTGAGTTTAATATAGACAGATGTGTGAATGGAGCCATTAGAGAAGTAGAGGTCAACAGCCAGGATGGTGACATTTTTGGTTGAGTTTGTGAAGGAATGAGGTTAGGATGAATCAACCCTGGTCCAGATCATGAAGATATCGTCAATGAAGCTGAAACCGACAAGGGGTTAGGAGTTTTGACAGGCTAGGAAGGTTTCTCTAGCTGGCCCACGAATAGGATTCATAGGAGAGTGCTGTGTGAGTGTGTACAACTGTGCTGCACTTCTTTTTATACCTTCCCCTCATAGGAGAAGTAGCTGGGTGTCAGGATATAGCTGATAAGGTGTAAGAGGAGTGATGTAGTGGGTTTGGAGTCTGAAGGACACTGGGAGAGGTAGTATTTCATAGCAAGGCCATGGGCATGAGAAATGTTGGTGTTTAGAATGGAGGTATCAACAGTAATGATTAGGGATCGTGGAGAGCCAGTGAAGGGAGTGTGTTTCATGTGAGAGATTAGGTTTTGGGCAACTAGTTGGATGTGTTGGTCAAGAAGAGCTGAAATTCTTTCAGTAGGAGCACAATAACCTGCTACAAATGGTTGCTAATGATGTTTGGGTTTTTGTATTTCAAGAAGCATGTAGAAGATGGGTGTGCAGGCTGTTGCTGGGGCGAGGAGGTAGAGGGACCCGGGAGAGAGATTCTGGAATAGCTCTGAGGATTTCAGTAGGAACAGGAGGTTATTTTGGAGTTCTGGAATGTGATCATAACGGTAAAGGTTGTAGGTACAAGAGACAGACAGCTGGCAGACACCTTCTAGCAGGTAGTCACTGTGATTCATCACGACAGTAGTGGAGCCTTTGTCTGCAGGGAAGATGATTACATTACAATGCGTTATGAGATAGTATGTAGGTGTCCTTTCTTTTGCTGAATTGTTAGCATTTTTAGAAGGGGACATGGGGAAGGATGATGTCTCCAAGATGGAGGCAAGGAACTGCTGGAAGTTGAGCAGCTGGTGGTTAGATGGATGTGGGATGGGCCAGGGGGCACAGCTGGATGGTGGTACGAACTGCAAGCTGTAAAGTTCAGTGTTGGGACCAGGTTGGCTTCTGTTTGAGGGGATAGGCTGGCTTTTGTTTGAGAGATTGGTAACATGGAAATGTTCCCATTATAGGGATCAAGAGAAGTAGAATAGGTCTTCGACAAGTCTGTCATGATTAAACTTGGGTGTGGGGCTGTAGGGGGGGGGGGGGGGGGGGGGCTTTGGATTGCACTGAAACTTCTATGGGATTGAATTTGTTGGTGTAAAAATTAAAAAACAATGTTTTGCATTTGTTTGGGTACCGTATTTTGTGAAGTGCTTGACTTTTGGGGGATTTGGCAGATTGAAAAGATCAGCTAGGCAAGATCTGGGTGCTACGGGGGATTCTCAAGGGGCTTCACTCTGGTTAGGATAGGTGTGGTGCTCCAAGATGGGAGCATGATGCCAACAGGTTGGACAATTTATGGAGGTGATGTCTGGAACACTCTTCTTGGTGACAGAGAACCATTCTAAGCAAAAGTTAGTTTTTTCACACGTCTAAACATTTATGATGCCATATCTCCTGAACAATGTGTCATACAATGATATAATTTTGCAGGCACATTCAGTAGCATTGTGGGTACTGTCTTCAAACTGTTGCTGTGATTAATTAGTAGCACAGAAGTAATCAATTAAAACGTCATGCCTGATGCTGAAGTTTGACTGCACGAACAGTGAAAATTCAGTAAGCAATAAACTTGTTTGACATTATGTTTAAGTTCACTAAGTGAGCTCATTCTCCAGTAATGGACGAATACAGGGTGATTCAATGAAGATGTTTTCAGGGATGATGGAGAAGGGTAAATTCATCAATTTGAGGTACCTAGGGATACTCATCCAGAAACGACCGAGTCAAAAATTGTAAGTGAAAATCGTTCTGATACCTCTGATGATGGACCTGTTCTACTGCAAGCTCTTTGCTTTAAATATTTTGGGAGGAGGTGGTATGGACCAAAATACTAAAACATTGTCCAGTAAACATGGGCTCTAAAATGCATACTGTAAGATTTATGTGCACTTGTCCAGTACAAGACATGTTTCACAGTATCAGATGAACAAGGAAAGAGCTTGCAGTAGAACAGGTCCACTGTCAGAGGTATCTGAACAACTTTCGCTTGTAACCACTGACTTGGTCATTTCTGGATCATATCCATTACAGGAACTTGATACACTTACCCTTCTCCATCATCCCTGAAAGTCTGTAACACCACCACGGAATCACCTTGTATAATCCAGGTATTTGCACACGACCAGTTAAGCCGCCTCAAGATATACGCACAGTTTCTAACTATTATACTTGTCTTACTGCGTTAAGATTTTAACGTAAGATAATAACTCTTGATGAGTAATCACGACAGCATTTTAAATTCGTAAGTTTGGTCAATAATTATATGAAATACTGAAAACTAAATTTTTGTTGGCCCTGGAAGCCGTCAGGTAGACAACTTGCAAATGGTAACCTATTCCGTGTTAGTCGCTTAATAATACTCACCACTGGACATTGTATGTGCTGAAGGGATTAGCAACAGCCAATGCCATGTTGTGAAAAGTTAGGATGGAACTGCTATTCGGGCTTGAGCTATCCATTACACATACTTTCACCACACATACAACATTGAATGGGAAAAGAAATACACCATGAATAGCATGAAAGTGATTACCATATTTACTCGAATCTAAGCCGCACTGAAAAATGAGACTCGAAATAAAGGGAAAAAAAATTCCCGAATCTAAGCCGCACCTGAAATTTGAGACTCGAAATTCAAGGGGAGAGAAAAGTTTTAGGCTGCACCTCCAAATCGAAACAAAGTTGGTCCATTGTAATATGAGAGACAATTTAGGTCGAATGAAAGACGATACAGCTATAGTAGTTTGGTTCGAGTCGTAAGATTAGCAGTTAAGTTTTACCAGGTAGCCATTGCTATGCATCAGGCACTCCGTCCGTATTTATACGGGTACCCTTCCTTTTTCACGTGCTTCATTTGGTTTGAATCGATTGCATATTTTGCTTTGATCTGATAAGTGCCGTTTTCTTTGTTTAGGTGTTTACTTCACTCTAAGCTGAAAATGCTGTGTCATGCATTGTTTGTCGCATTCTGATAGTGCGTGTTTACGGCCTGTCGCCGCCCGTGGCATGGCTTGCTTTTGTGCGCACTACCACCGCTTTTTTTAAAAAAGAGAGAGAGAGAGAGAGAGAGAGAGAGAGAGAGAGAGAGAGAGAGAGAGAGAGAAGTCATCTCATTCGTTTCTGACTGTATCACTATTAGGCATAAGAATAATACGAATATAAACATGACATGATACGTATATTCTTCCACGTTTTCTGTTGTCTCACTCTAGTTTTGTAGTTTATTAGGCAGACAGGATTTAAATGAGATAGCAGCAAACACGAAAGAATACATGGCAAAACGTTTATATTCGTATTCTTCTTATGGTGAAGAGAATACTGCATGTGATTCACATTTCATCAGGTTCCTATTAGCAACAGTCTTGCCAGTCGGATTTTCGTAGTACACTTAAATTCTGCTAAATTCGAAGACGAACAATACGTAATTTGTATTTACTTTCTTGATTAATGTATGAAAATGCAGTGGTTGAAACTCGGGGCGGAGAAAAAAAAGCTCGTCTTCCACCTTTTTTTTAAAAAAATTTATTTACTGACGCAGAGGTTTTGTCGCCAGTATTTATCTCTGTGCCTACAAAGCATGCCTGTGTAGCGCTGCATATATTCAACGGCAGAAGTTAGTTGTGGCGGCACCTACCAACATTTTTCAGAACTTCCGTTTGCTTTGCACTTGATTCTAAGTCGCAGGCGGTGTTTTGGATTACAAAAACCGAAAAAAAGTGCGGCTTAGATTCGAGTAAATACGGTACAATGCATACCATTTGCGATTAGAGCAATGACACATGCAGCTATGAACTCATCATGTTGAAGATGGTTTCCTTCATAAGTTCCTGTAGCCTACTGTTTCCAACCTATGAAATTGCTGTGTGCCAGATTACCGAGAGTGGTTGCGTTTTCTGTTATATTAATGACTGGCTTTGATTTAATCACAGTGGTGGCAGACTGGATCCACTTTTTACCATCAGAAATTGTATCCTTCTTACACACGTACGAGCAACCTGACCTGTACTGTACTCGAAACAACATTAAGACTGCATTTAAAGTATTTTCAGTTTTCAAAATGAATGCATATACTCTCAATACTCCACACAGTTAATGATGGTCCTAGAAATCAATGAAGGCATCCCTTTAGCACAGGTTTTAGCTGTTGTGACTTCTACAGCTACAACACTAATTTATTTAGGTTGTTCTTGAAAAGTTTAAAAACCTTTCTCCAAAATGTGATGTTATCAGTGTGATGAGAACTGATATCTAGGACATACAACAAGCAAAGTTGTGGGGAAGGAAGAGCTCAGCAGCAGATAGGCAATTATGATGAGAATATTCATGTATATCGGAAAAGCACAAGTTGTGAAAGACTGGCTGGAGTAAGGACCTCTTATCAAGCAAACCGAAAGTTACTATTTCTCTGTTTTTCCATTTCTTAAACCATCCATCTACTTTATAATTTTAAATTCTACCTTATTAGGCCTAACTATTATTTTCCTTCAACTCATAATTAGTGTTGTGATATTTCAATCTCAAATTTATAGCTATTGTGACTGATCTCCTTACTGGGTGGTTTTTCCTGCTTTGCTCCAGAGCTCGGAATGTCTATAAATTCCTGTTAGCTGTTGTCTCCATTCATTCCCAGTGAAACAATTATTTTTACCTTGGAAATTGGAATATTTGGTGTTTATTTGCTTTTCCATATGCTTGTTGGATCCAGTTTGGTTTCCCTTCAGCAGTTTTACCTGGTTCAGTGACTGATATGTAGACCTTTCTGTTCAATGAAGCATCATCTTGGATATCTGACTCCTAAGTTTCATATTAACGCATGTTTCTCTAAATACATTTCGGACACTAATAGAAATCTAATCTTCCAATGGCAGAAGAGTAGGCATGCTTTCAATCTAATGACTGCAGCACACTATTTCTTTGTAACAAAGTAGCAAAACTGATGTGGCCATCTTAGAACCATTTTAGGGTATACAAATATGTTGGTAAACATTAAAGGTCATTTGTTTTTAGATGCACCAGTGGTAGATGTTTCCCTTAGTCCGTTTTGTGTGTGTTCTTTTTACATGAGTGAAGGACATGCGCTACAACTTACAATTGCACATTATGGACAGCAATTGCACATTATGGTCACCCACACCAATTCTCCCGAGTCCTGGTCCACATCTTCATCATCATCTGTGGACAAGTCCTACTAAAAGACTCCGTAGAGAGGACAATCACATAACTGCTTGAAACACAAACTTTCATAAATTTTTAACTCTCTTCGTGGATGAAAGGCTGCAACAATCAAATTCTTGAAGATGGTGGAACATATGACTTACTCTATTTGTTTTTTAACAGCAAAGTTTTTGTGTTTAGTTAATGATCTATGTTGTTGTGCTCTTCAGTACAAAGACTGGTTTGATGTGGCTTTCCATGCTGCCTTATCCTTCTGAATCTGTTTACTGTATTAATCTCTTTGGCTCCCTCTAAGTTTTTAACTTCCCACATTTCCCAATAATACTAAATTGGTGATCCCTTAACATCTCAAAATGTGTCCTATCAACCTATCTCTACTTTTAATCAAGTTGTACTTCAAATTTCTTGTCTTCCCTATACAGCACCTCCTAACAGTTATATGATCTACCCATCTAATCTTCAGCATTCTTCTGTAGCACCACATTTCAGAAACTTCTATTCTCTTCTCGTCTAAACTGTTTATCGTCCATGTTTCACTTCCTTACATGACTTTACTCCAGAAAAATACCTTCAGAAAAGATATACAAAATATTCTAAAATAAACAGTGCATACCTTCAAAATCACTGATGCTCCTTTCACCTCAATTATTTTTGAGAAATTCACTGGAGGGAGGACATTCTCGGACTTCTCATAATACTGGCTAAAATGTTCCGACAGCAACTCAAGAGCATGTGGAAACAGAACTGGATTCTTGCAGACAGCATCATGAAGACCTAAAAGAAAAATTAATAACAATGTTTTATCAAATTAAAACATGAATTACAGCACAGTTAAAACCTCACTAAACTGCTGTGAACTTTCACAGTATAGACATGGAAAAATAAGTTACAGAACATCACATATATGTACACCAGGGTGACAAAAGTCATGGTATACTGTCCAACATTGTGTCGGACCTCCTTTTGCCTGGCATATTGCAGCAACTCCTCTTAAGTCCCTCACATAAATACTGAGCCATACTGCCTCTATAGCCGTCCATAATTGCCAAAGTGCTGCTTGTGCAGGATATTGTGCACAAACTGACCTCCTCATTATAGGGTGGCCGACTCATTCATTTAAATTATCCAGAATGTTCTTCAAACCAATCACAACTGTGGCCTGGTGACATGTTGCATTGTCATCTATAAAAATTCCATCACTGTTTGAGAATACGAAGTCCATGAATGGCTACAAATGGTCTTCGAGTAGCCGAACATAACCACTTCCAGTCAATGATTGGTTCAGTTGAACAAGAGGACTCAGTCCATTCCACGAACACACAGAACTCGTCACTAAGGAGCTACCACCAGCTTCCACAATGCCTTGTTGACAACTTTGGTCCATGGCCTTGTAGGACCTGTGGAACACTCTAACACAGTGTCAGCTCTTATCAACTGAAATCAGGAGTCATCTGACAGGCCATGGTTTCCAGTCACAAGCCAAGTAGAGGCACTGCAAGTGATTATGTACTTTAGTAATGGCACTCGTCTGTTGCCATAGCCCATTAACATGAAATTTCGCCACACTGTTATAACATGTATGCCCCATATCAATTTTTGCAGTTATTTCACACAGTGTTGTTAGCGCTGACATTTCTACACAAACACCACTGCTCTTGGTTGTCAAATGAATGCCGTCTGCCACTGCAGTGTCTGTCGTAAGAGGTAATGCATGAAATTCGGTATTCTCAGGACATTCTTGACACTGTATCTCAGAATATTGAATTCCCTAACAATTTCCAAAATAGAATGTCCCAAGCAGCTAGCTTCAACTACCATTCCGCATTCAAATCTTAATTCCTGTCATGTGGCCATTATCACATCAGAAACCTTTTCACATGATCACCTGAGTACAAGTGACAGCTCCACAAATGCGCTGTTCTTTCATACCTTGTGTACATGATATTACCACCATCTGTATATGTGCATATCCCAATCCCATGGGAGGAGGAGGAGAGTAGTGTTCAATGTCTCATCGACAATGAGGTCATTAAGCGATGGCGCACAGGCTCGGAATAAGGAATGATGGAGAAGGAAAGTGGCCGTAGCCATTTCAAGGGAACCATCCCGGCATTTGCCTTAAGCAATTTAGGAAATCACGGGAAACCTAAATCAGGATGGCTGGATGCGGGTTTGAACTGTTGTCCACCCAAATGCACTATCCCATGACTTTTGTCACCTCACTATATAATGCAGCAGACAAGACAAACACTAGATCTCAGAGAGTCATAGACGGATGCAGAATGTGGGAGAGGAGATCATAACAACATGGTCCATTTGGGCACTAAATAAACATAGGTAAGCTAGTGCTGTTGCTGGTAACCCGTGGACACAGATAAATAACAACAATCTGAAACCGTTACACTCGACCGAAGACCAATAGTGAGACAAGAACAGCCAATTTGTTCTAACGGAATGAAAAGCATTGCAGTTCCAGAGAACCATAACTTCCTAGTTCAGTGACAGATATGGCAGCTAGCATACTGGGAAATCCCGCACCAAGCAGGTCAGTATCACAAGTGACATGTTAGGCATATTAGGCAATATTTAAGCCACATGCACTATATTCAGGTAGAAAAGTCTGTCTTTAACCTCCACAAGTCAGAAAGATGCACCCTAATAGGTACAAACTGTGGTTACTAATGTGTCATAGGCAAAGAGCAAACTGACATAATACATAAATAAATTATTGTGAATCTGAGAAGCTCTACATCATAGTTCTCTTTCATGTTGTTAACACATAGGTGGCACCAGATTTTTGCTGAAGTCTCCACGTTTGATGTAATGCACATTGGTTTACTTGAACATTTAGATGCTCCTATTTTCTTATTACCCAGAGGATACCACCTGTCATATTCTTGTGAGCAGAAAACCACTTTTCTTCAATTATATGGTACTTCTATTATTTCTATCTGATGTTGAACTAGTGATACACTCTGTAACTATCACTGCTATTACAAATGTTACTTTCAATGGGATTTTAAAAATAAAAAAGAGAGAGGGAAGACTTTCTTGTTTCAAAATATGCTTCATTAAAAATTATACTATAATACTTTGAAACAAGTTGGCAAAATAAATACATGTAACAGTTGCACAATGAAATTATTTTTCCTCATGTCGACATCTACATCCACACTCTGCAAATCACCAAGGAATGCATGGTTGGGGATACATCCAGTACCAGTCACATGTTGTACATTGGAAGAGAAACTACTTCATTGCTTCTGTGTGTCAAGTAACCTGTTCAATTATGTCCTTGGCTGTAGTATATTGCTAAATTCCTTATATATCACTGATCACTGAACCTTCATTAGTAGGCTTTTGCAGAATAGCTGACATCTATCTACAAGCAACTACCGTATTTACTCAAATCTAAGCCGCACTTTTTTCCGGTTTTTGTAATCCAAAAAACCGCCTGCGGCTTAGAATCGAGTGCTAAGAGGAAGTTCTGAAAAATGTTGGTAGGTGCCGCCACAACTAACCTCTGCGTCAGTAAACAAATTTAAAAAACGGTGGAAGATGAGCTTTTTTCCCTCCACCCTGAGTTTCGACCACTGCCTTTTCATACATTATCCAATGAAGTAAATACAAATTCCGTATTGTTCATCTTCGAATGTAGCAGCATTTCAACGTACTACGAAAATCCGACTGGCAAGACTGTCAGTATGGCCAACTCTGCGTTCCGAATTTTTTCCTACCTGTGAGAAGAGCTGGTTGCTAATAGGAACTTTTATGAATTGTGAATCACATACAGTATTCTCTTCACTATAATAATAATAATAATAATAATAATACGAATATAAACATTTTGCCATGTATTCTTTAGTGTTTGCTGCTATCTCATTTAAATCCTGTCTGCCTAATAAACTACGAAACTAGAGTGAGACAACAGCAAACGCGGAAGAATATACATATCATGTCATGTTTATATTCTTATTATTCTTATGCCGAATAGTGATACAGTCAGAAATGAAGCACGGCAATTGATTAGATTTTTAAATCTAAGATGACTCTAATTTCTGTGCAGAATGTAATGTACTAAAGAGGTGTCTGCAATATCAAAGAAAGCAGCAGTGTAAGTAACAACAACTAGCAGTCTCTTGCCACTGTTTCGCTAATGAGCCAATTCTCTCTCTCTCTCTCTCTCTCTCTCTCTCTCTCTCTCTCTCTCTTTAAAAAAAAACTGTAAGCGGCGGTAGTGCCCACAAAAGCAAGCCATGCGACGAGCGGCAACAGGTCGTAAACACTCATTATCAGAATGCGACAAACAATGCATGACACAGTACAGTAATGCATTTTCAGCTTTGAGTGACGTAAACACCTATAACAAAGAACGGCACTTATCAGATCAAAGAAAAATAAGAAATCAATTCAAACCAGACGAAGCACGTGAAAAAAGAAGGGTACCCGTATAAATACGGACGGAGCGCCTGACGCGTAGCAACGGCTACCTGGTAAAGCTTAACTGCTAAGCCTACGACTCTAACCAAACTACTATAGCTGTATTGTCATTCATTCGACCTAAATTGTGTCTCATATTACAATGGACCAACTTTGTTTCGATTTGGACGTGCGGCCTAAACTTTTCTCTCCCCTTGAATTTCGAGTCTCAGATTTCAGGTGCGGCTTAGATCCGAGAAAATTTTTTTTCCTCGATTTCGAGTCTCCTTTTTCAGGTGCGGCTTGGATTCGAGTGCAGCTTAAATTCGAGTAAATATGGTATTAGTTCAGGTTTCTCTTCTGGGAGGAATACAAACTTGTAACCACTTACACGGCACTTCTTTGTATACATTCAATGTCACCTATTAGTCCTATTTGGTATGACTCCCACACACTCACGCAATATTAAAAAATGAGATGCTAAAGTGTTTTGTAAGTAATCTTCTTTGCAGACTATCCACGTTTTCCCAGTATCCTCCCAATGAATCATAATTTGCTACCTGCATTGTCTATGCAGCCTTTCAGTCTCATAAGTTCATTGGCCTGCTAAAGCACCTGGTTGTAACGTGCTATACAATATACCTTCCACCACACAGAGTTCCAATTGTTCTACTTACCTAATAACTCCATTTTACAAAGAAGAAATGTTAGTTAACACCTTGAATTGTGAATATCTGATTTTTTTTTTCTTGTAAAACTTGCAGAACTCTAAAGTATGTAACATATCCTATATAATACAATCTTAGTTATTTGCAAGACATCATTATACTACTATTAATGTAACCTTAATACACGTAATCACATACAGTTTGGCAGACAGAACATCAAGGAATCCAAAATGACACACAAAATTGGGATATCTACTTCACTACACACACAGTTATTTCTAGTCCAAAAGAAAGACTTACTTAAGCTCACTCTCAAGCACTCTTTTAACACATTTTATATGGGCTTACTCAAATAAGCAATTAAAGGATGTAAATTGGGAAAGCAGTAAACACCTGTGTACCCAAAATATGCAACAATTAACTAGTTATTAATGTACAAACAAAGGGTCTCTCAGCAATACAAATTAATAAAACCTACTTGGGTCTCCAGCCATATCAGCTCTTCCAGAGCACAGCTGTTTGACTTCTTATATGGCAGACAATGTTTTGACCACATGAAACGCTTTGCAATGGGAAGCACCTTAACTCTATTCACAGCAATCCTTTTCAAGCACAAATTTGAGGACACCACATTAGAAGATGGTTGGTTGGTTAGTTTCATCTTCCACGGATCATTTCACACGATATGTCGTAACCATGTGGACTGAGTCGTATTACATTCACATCGCAAACTAACATTTAAATTGCAAATATGGCTACATGCTGAACTTTTTATTTTATGTTTACTTATTTATTTTTAATATACAGATGTGAGTCACTAATTTCTACCCTCCATCTTTTGCATACACAATAACAAAAATTCTTCTATGGAATAGAAGGAGTTTTCAAGGAGAAACTATTTCAGTTTGTTTTCAATTTTTACTTTGCAGTTTATCATGTTTTACAACTATGGGTAAGCGATCAAAAATTTTTGTTGCAGTATTGTGCACCCTATTCTGTGTTTAAGGGCAGTCTTAATGTGGAGTAATGAATGCCATTTTTCCTTCTGGTATTTTAATTATGCACATCATTGTTCCTTTTAAAGTGTACTGGATTATTTAGAACAAACTTCATGAGGGAATAAATACACTGTGAAGCAGTAGTAAGGACACACAACTCTTTCAAAAGATGTTTACAAAAAGATCAAGGGTGAGCACCACATGTTATTCTTACAGCACATTGTTGAACAGTGAAAACTTACTTTCTAAAAGATGAGTTACCCAGAACATTATTCTGTACGATATTATTGAATGAAAATGTGTAAAATATGTCAACTTAATGATTCTCCCCCCCCCCCCCCCCCCTCCCCCCAAGATTTGCAATGTTTCTATATACAAATGTGGCTGAGTCATTTTAGGGAGTTCCAAAATGTGCTCTTTCCTGTCTAAATTCTCACTGATATGGACACCTAAGAATTTTGAAATTTCCACCCTGTTTATTATTTCCTCATCATGCGTTAAACTTATCACTAGTGTAGTGCCCCTAGTTGTGCAGAACTGAATATGTCACCTTTTTGAAATTGAGTGTGAGACCATTCACTCCAGGAAAGCCACATGAAGAGCAGCAGATTTGTAACCTAGCCAAATTTACATGAAACAATGTCAAAAATCTTGAACCATCTGAACAGAATACATGACAACATCGAGTTCATGACTGAAGTAGACATAGAGAGGCCTTGCTGTTTCCTGATGTACTTGCCCATCCAAAAACAAACTGTCTCAGCCATAAGCACAACTGCCATCATTTGACACAGAAGCACAATATTCCTGTGATCCTAGTGCACTGTGCAAAAGCCATCTCAGATGGTAAGAATTTGCCATGAAACCTCAGCCCGTTTCAGAAAGTCTGTATGAAAATAGCTACAACTGTTGCCAGATTTTGTAGGCAATTTTTTTGTAAGATGCACAAGCAAAACACCCTTAAGTAACAGAGCAAGAAACATGCATTTTTGTAGCTCAGTGACAGGGAGTATTGGGTGGCTCCTAAAGACAACATATTAAAAATCAGCCTTCAGGCCATTGGCAATAGGTCAACAGGCCAAAAAGCCTGTGAAGGATAATACAGGAGTCAGAAAGCCAGGCATATATAAGATACCATGTGGATGTGGCTACTATTACATTGGGAAAAGAAAAGGTCGTGTTGTGAAATATCTCCAGATGTGTTACACCTATGCTACTAAAAAAAAAAAGGGGGGGGGGGGGGGGGTCAACAGTACCAAGATATGCTTTAAACAATGGTTATCGAACTGAAATTAATGAGATATTTCTCATTTTGAGGACAAACTGTTTCTGGATAGCATAATAAAAGAAATGACTGAAATTAAAATACTGGAAAATAACCTCAAAAAAGTCATTGGCCTGTAATTTAGTATTGTACGGGATCTGGCAATCATAAGATTGAAGTTGGCATGGCAGATGTGGGGTGCAAATGCTGCACTGAACTCTTAACACTGACACCAGAGAAATAAGTACTATTATACAAAGATGAGGCCACTGACAACAGGCTGAAGAGGAAGAAACCAACTGTTCGAAAAGCTAGGATAAGTTCCTTTCCATTTTTATGTGTCTATCAAAAGTACTTATAATTTCACCACCCCGAAAGTTTTTACTGGCCATCATCAAATCTGTCTCCTTGTGATTTTATTAACTGATTATTGTTATTTTTATCATCAATAAAATAAACTAAAATAATAATAAATGTGTGTTCTCATAAAAATAATGGTTAATTTAGGAAATACATGTTAACACGAATTTATAATATGACATTCAATAACAGACCAGCAAGTAAAGGCTTGTGGGCAGTTCGCACAGGCAGCAGCCACAGCTCACGGCTGTCCCTCTGCTGCATGCTGTAACACTGTCCCAGTCAACCTATGCTGCATGCTGTAAAATTGTCCCATTCAAACAGAAGGTGTGTGCCCATACTAGACCACTCTTTCCCAGAGCCAGCAGCTGGCAGGTTGTAATTTTCTACAGAGTCCATGGTAGCCAAGTGTGGGTAATATCAGAAGAAACTAAGAGATTAATTTATTTTATGCATGTAAATACATTTGTGAATGGTACCCGACATATCAAATACATAAGTGTGCCAAAAAAGGTGTTAGCATGATAGAAAAAGGAGCCTGTCTGAATCAAATAGGTATTAATTTATCCCATGTATTCATAAATTAATGCATACTTGTATACTATGTACTGTCACAAGAATGTTGTTCAATTGAACATACATGTAAAGGTTGGGAAATTAAGTTTTCAGAGCCAGTGTCTTCATCATCATCATCATCATCATCATCATCATCATCATCATCTTCTTCTTCTTCTTCTTCTTCTTCTTCTTCTTCTTATACTTGCACGAACTTACAGACAACAATTTCATATCACAATTATCCTGTGCAGAAACTAGGCTTCTATTTAGTTATAATACAGTATCATTCTGCAGAATCATTTGATAAAACCTTGGCTACCTTATTGTAAGCACCATTAAACAACTAGATCATTGCACCTTGAATACACTCTGACCACACCAACAGCACGTTCTGCCCTTGAGGGAAGCCTACTATCTGTATGACAGAACTTATACCCCAGAAAGTACACATCATCCTCTATAGATAACGTCAAATATTTTACCTTGATAGAGACAAAGCCTGACAGAAGACTGTTGCATGAAGCACCTTCTTAAGATATTTAGCAGCTCTATACATGTTGCTTCATTGCCCAAACTGCCTACCTCCTGATGTACATCTACCTGGAAAGAAACAACATTTTACTTTTCACTGAAAAATGACAGTGAGCAAGACTATTTTTTTATAATAAAAGAATGAACCCTATCATCAAATTTATTTAATGTCACAGACAAAGACATTCAAAATGTTTGAACATTTCCTCATGATAATGGTTGCCTGTCTTTTCCGAATTTGCTCCAGACAGAGGAATGAACCATGAGACTGCACATGCCATCACTAATGAGGATCATTCTCTAAAGTACTGTCATTCCTTTCAATTACCATGAATAAATTCTGCATATATGTGACAGGGTGTGCCCTACCTTATCCTTTGCCAATACTTGACCACAAGGACTACCCCTGCAAGCTCCGTTTATTGATGCTGACCAATAAATAACCTAAAAGCTGTGGGGACATGCAATAAGAAAAAGCTATAAAAATTTATTTTTAAAATTCATAATTATTTAGATCAGATAAGAACCTAGGGAACTTAAGTGTCTCCATACATTTATTAATTTTTCACTTTACCAAGAGTCATAACACAATGGTTAACAGGAGTAGCTACTTCAATGAAGGTAGAGAGAAGTGTGTGACCTTAGGTCAATATTCACTTCTTTATAATGGCTACAAACCTTAGCTCTGAAGACTGTGTGTTATTAAGCCAAAATTATTGTAGCCATATTGCTTCCATATAAATTTCTGCTTATGGTTATGATTATATTTGTAACTAACAATATAGTTTATCAGTGAAAACAATTTTTGAAAATTAGTGTAACTGGGTAGGTACAAAATCTACTCGCCAAGAGGCAGCAGGAGAACACATACATGTAAAAGTTATGAAATTAAGTTTCAGAGCCAGTGTTGTCTTCTTCTGGCAGAAGGGCTGAAGGAGAAGGAAGAGGGATCAAGAAAAAAGGCTAGCGAGGCTTAGAAAATGGGAAGAGTTTGGAAAATTCGGCCAGAATGCCAGTTCAGAGGAGACAGAGGAATACATTATAATATAGTTTCATTTATCAGTATATAGAAGCACTGAACACAGCGACGTCATCTAAGAATGACCAGGTTGAATGCACTGAGAAAGCTATCGGTACCGACTGAGGCATTCGGTTTCTCTAAATAAACCTGCTCCGTTTGTAACATTACGCATATTAGGCGAGCTAATCGGCTGTCCAGTATTGGTACGACAGACAAGTTGAGTAATGGCTAAGTTACAACTCTAAGTTTTGAGAATAACTCATAGCATTAATGCAAATCTGGATACATTGGCAACACAACAATATTTCAATATCTTTAAAACTACAAAAGATAATATTTCATAGAGAATAAACATTTACATAATGAACTTCTGAATTGACAAACAATATCTCAGATGATAGCACTGCATATAGCTATCAGCCATAAAAGCTATTTATCTGTATCTACTTTATTTATTGATTTACAATGTCTTCTATATCTTTTTACTTCACAAATGTCTGTCAGAACATCGTATTCCCCACAACTACACAGCAACTGAATACTGTATGACTACCTCACATTTTGTCATACTTGTGTAGTTATTTCATGAACAGCCTACTATATTGTCAGGTACTTTAAATGTTGATAGCAGGTGCTATTAAGAACTAAAAGAGCTATTAAGAACCAAAAGACAATTCTGTCAAGAAGGCATCAACAATTGTTAAACAATATATGAGGAAAAGCTGTTGTCATTTGTAGTGAGTGCACTTGCACAAATATACTGGCTTATTTATTTATGGCTAAATCTTTATTTACAATTAGTGTAAATTACCTGAATGTGGCATAATGTTGTCACATATAAACTTAGTACAGGAAGTAGTCATTTTGAGTCATATCTGTAGAGCTTAAGGACGATGAATTTTTGGTGGAGATGGCCTTCCGACAATGGAAAAGCAGATAGTATTGAAACACTTTGGGAGTCAAGTGGAGACTACGACTTTTATAGTGACGAGCTCAAGGGAGTGATTCTGTACTCTTAAGGCAAGTGCTGCAAGGAGGTAGACCTGCCTGTGGTAATGAAGGTGTTTGATCCTAGGCAGCGAATAGCCACTACCATGCTTTAACTTCTGAAGTAACTTATATTTTCAGAGATCTGAATGTGCCCCATTGTAGGACTCTAACTTTTTTGGCTTGTGCTACGAGACTGAGGATAGACAGAGTATGAATTACTATTCTTTGTATCATGTGATGATTTGTGAATCATCATGTAGAACTCTGAATTTTTCTGAGCTGGTGAATATTTTGTGTTTTGTGATTATGAAATGGACTTCATTTTCGTGCATGTTTGTGACAATTTAGTTTGGGGATTTTGCAATCATTCTCTTAACACGCTCAATGTAACTTTACTGCATTTCATAAGGATATTATCTGTATGAATTTTCACCGAATATTGTAGGACTTCTTCTTGTTTATTTGATATGTCCTTTCTTGAATAAACATTATTCAACAAATTTCTCCATCATCTACATAAATTACAGATGTCAGAACAGAACACTCGTTATTAAATTAGTCAATTAAATTTTAATTTGTCTTTCTGTATATTTTATCAACTCACAATTCTAGCTATTGCATAGACTATTTGACTGCACAGGATCACATCTATAGATCATTATTTGCATTTAATTAGCTACAAGGCATGAAAGTAGACATGCACAGCTTCATCCTATGACTAATCGAGCTATTCCTTTTAAAGAGAGCCATGTACAGCCCAAATACCTAAGGTACAAACTATCACAGGTAAAGAAGCAACTGGTTTGTTCATGTGGGATGTTGTTTAGAAGAGCAACTACTCAGTAGGAACCATTAGGTACTATTGCATCTTCAGCCAAGTCTTCTTAGAGTAAATAATTAATGGACCTAATAAAATTGAGTCTGGCAGGTGTCCTAGAGGTCACACACTAATGATTATCTCATAGCAATACAGATTCAACTCCTCAGTATGTTTTTCACATTGAGATCAAAGTGCTTTTTATTTAACAGCTTCAACAGTGTCCATTACCAGATGATTGCACTAAGATTCACATTTTGTATAATGTGCTATACTCGTCCACTACATCTACCGGTGACAAAGAAACTTGTCAGAAAATGATGGAGGTATTCATTGGTAACCCCAGGTTCGCCATACTCAAACCGAGACATAACTGATCAAGCTCCCTAAGCTGCTCGCCTGTTACACCACACAATTAACACAGTTTGTGAAAACGTTAAACTTTTTGTTACAAATTTGCATCTACAATTAAAGACTTTGTAAAGAAAATAAGATGTATAAAAATCTTCCTGTATGACAAAGCACTTTACATGTTTAAAACTAGGAAAAACAATTATTCTTCCTTTGCACCAAGTTATTTTATTTGTGCAGAAACATATTTAAAAGTCACATTAAAATGTAACACTGCTAATTCAGTTTCAATAATTTTAATATCAAAGTGTACATTAACGTGTTTCATACACCGGAGATTGTAATGGATTATAATAACCCTCCCTTTACACAGTTACTGAATTATATAATGGGAAATATCTAATGTGTTCAGAGTCAACAACTGGCTGAACCCAAAAGTGATGGAAAGAACAAACCTGTGACAGAGAGCCAAGTCCCATTGAATCAGTATCGCCCTGACTGCAACTCGTTTGGCTCAGGGCGACAAGGCTTTTAACATCCATGTGTTTTAGAAATAGCAGCAATCCAGAGACAGCCATTTTTCTCGTTTCAACATTCCTATACATTATTAAAAAGACAAAATGTTAGGTAAACAACATTACACACACACACACACACACACACACACACACACACACACACACACACACACACACACACACACACAGCTACATTATCAGAGCACTGAAGCTAAATTGGACTGAGTGGGTGTGGTGTTAGCAAGCCTGCCCTTGCACAGGCAGGGGAAATTGAGAAGAAATACAATGAGGTGGAGAGACCCCACAATGAAAACCCACAGCTACATTCCTAAAAATCATTGTGAACTGTATGAAAGAAGGCACTTTTTATTGTACTGTATATTAAGATATTTTCCTCTTTCAGTGATAGGTAGAAAATTGGAAGAATGGCTGCTTGTGAAACTCTGTGTAATGTGATATTTGCCTATTTTTTTCTGTATATTCTCTACAGTACAGATATACAACAGGCTGAAGAATATTCATACTTTCCACCCTGGTAGATGTTTCTTGAAGTCTTCTGGGCAGATTTTCCCCAAATTCACAGCATATTTTTTTGAGTGACTACCAATTACACTTTCTCAACCTTTCTGCTACACTACCTCGACAGTCAAAGAAGCCTGTGATTATTTGCATCAGTCCCTTCTTTGCATAAGCTCAATGTCTTCTGTTTGTTAGATCTGATTTGAGTCTTTATATACTCCAGCAGTACTGAAGTCAGAACAGCACATGTAACTTGTACATTTGCATGCAATCACTTTCGTAGACATACACCAGTGAATGGTAGTGTACTAAGTTCTTTACCTACAACTAAGCCATTGTGGTCACTCCACTCCAAATCTCTGTGATCATTGCTCCCAGACATTTGTAGGCTATAATCAATTATAGGTGTGACTCATTAATTTGGTAGTTGAAGGATATCACACCTTCACATTTCATGAAGTGCACAACTCTGTGCTCCTTACAGTAAGAAATAGTTGCTATCCTTTGCATCAGGCTGATACTTTATTGATATCTAGCTGCATATTACTGCCACCTCCCCCTTTTAATAGAATTCCCTCATGAATGACAACCATCTGCGAAAGGTTTGGGATGAAACTATCCTCTAATTTGCTATCAGCAATGGTCCTACTAACTCCCTTCTGACATACCAGATATTCTTTAATGTCTGAAGAGGACTCTCAATCAAGGATAGCATGCTGCATCCCGTTTGTCAGGAAATTTTCGAACTAGTCACAAATCTGCGTGGATATCTCATAAGAACCTATTTTCCTCAGAATGTGTAAAAATGGTGCTAAATCAATAGTATTCGGAAGTTCACAAACACCAAATCAACACAGCTTCCTCCATCCATAGCACTGTGGATACTATGAGCGAGGAGACCGAGTAAAGTCTGAAATGTTCTGTGTTTTCGAATTCAATGCTGATCCCATTGAGAGGATTATTTTTTATAGGTATGTCATAATGTATGAATTCATAATATGTTCTAGAATTCTGCTACAGACAGAGGTAAGTGATATAGTATGGTAGTTTTGTAAATCAGTTCTACGTACTTTTTTTTGTAAATAGGTGTGATATGTGCTCTTTTCCAATCACAGGTAACATCTCTTTGGTCAAACCATATTAGCTCAACTATGGTTACGAGTGGGGCTAATTCACTTACAAATTTTGCACAAAATGTGATAGGGATTCTCTTGGGCCCTGGCACCTTGCTGAACGTTAGATACTTAAGCTGCTTTTCAATAAAAATCATACTGATGACAATCAGTGATCGTAGCAGTGGTATTCTACTGAATGATGGCAGAATTCCTTGCTTTTCCTTTGCGAAGGAAAATCTGAAGAGAAAATTCAATATTTCCATTTTTGTTCTGCTACTTTCTATGTCAGTTGCTGTCTTACCCATGCGTGTCCAGACATGATTTTCTGCGTTTGAAACAGCCTTAATATATGACCAAAATGTTTTGGGTTCTGGGACATCCTGTAACAATACTTCATTGTGGTAGTTATAAAGACTGCATGCATTGCCCTTCTGGCAACCAAGCATGTTTCAACTAAAATCTTCCTATCTACAAATTTAACTGTATCAAAAGGAAAAGACTGTCAAGAAAACTACAAAATTATGAGACAGAATTTCTGGCTAACACTCCATGAGAAATGTCAATACTCGATATAGAGACAAAAAAAAGTATACCAGCTAAAACATGCTCTTGTCAGAGATCGGAGCACAAAAAGACTAAGATTTTGATAGAAAAGGAGACAATCAGCTGCATCAATCCTCACTGGCATGCAAACACATTTTTATTCTTTTAACACAGAATCCAGTCTCTCTCTGTATTGAAGCCTAATACTCAGTATCTCCCTGTTACTGCCACTGTATGTCTCTTTTTCCCACTGTCTCCTTTTTCTCCCAATTGAACCTTATCCTGTCTGTCTCTGTTACTGCGTTCATTCTTTTCTCTCAATCTTCCTTCTTAGTTTCCTTCTATGCCATTTCCACTGTCTCTCTGTCCCACTGCCATTCTCTTTGTCCCATTCTTTTTCTCTCCCACTGCCACTGTACCTTTCTATCTCACTTAGTCTGCTGTCTTTTTCTTCAACTACCATCACTCCTCCCCCCATGTCCTGGATTGGTTTGCTCACAGTTTCGACCCCGAAATCATGAAACTAACATCTGGTTATGGGGGATGAGAAAAATGGGCTTTTTTTTTTTAATTACAAAGTTCGCTGGTCTGAGGCAGGGGGTGCTTAGCAGAGCCGCCAAACCTATGTGAGGTCTTCAATCATCTCTCTTTTTCATTTCCACTGTCTGTCTTCATCCATCTCCCTCTCACTATCACTATCACTGTCACTGACTCTCTCCCATCACCACTCCCACCCCACCCCCCCCTCTTGGCACCCCCTTCCCCCACCCCAAAAGCACGGATATGTTCCCATAGCAAAATTTTTTTGTGAGGACAGCAAAATGAGGATTGAGGCAGCTGGTCCCCATCTTTTCTGTAAGAGTCTTTTGAAGAGGAGCATACTCTTTTTTTTGCTCAGATAGAAGCATTTTTAAGCTGGTTCCCTTCTTTTCCATGTTAGAGCAGTGTGCACTGCTTATATATAACAAATTCTGTAGTTCAGTAAGGTTTTAACAGTTTATTTATACAATCCACCACATTACATACTTTGACACATATAAACCAAAAATATGTATGCATAACATAGGTTAAAACAAGATAATTTCCCATCCAACCTCAGTTCAGATGATGATGATGATGATGATGATTTGGGTTGAGCGGATGCTTGACATCATAGTCATCAGCGCCCTGACGAAAAGTCAACATGAAATCTCATAGGTGGGAACGAAGGCTGTCCCCACGTGCGGAGCAGTTTATAACGTACTAAAGTCTGCCGTCCTTCCCCACCAGTTTAGGGATGAGGCCTGACAGTTCACAAAACTCCACCACTGTGTTAACACTGGTATCAATATCTGCAAGGATGGTGGGCACATCTCCAGCGAGACTGAGGGCTGCACTAATATCAGTATACAGGACACACGTAGCCACAATATGCTGAATGGAAAGCGGCACACCGCGAACTTCACAGAAGGGTGGATCCTCCCACCAGAGGAGGAAACCATGTGTGAAAGGGCTATGCCCGATGTGCAGTCTGATAAGCAAAACCTCCTTCCAGTGGCGAGGCTGACAAGCAGTCCGCCAAGCCTTTGTGGTCTCATTTGAGCGACCGCAGTTTGTCGTCTGACACCTGCAACCACTTAGTCTCCCACTGACGCATGATGCATCTGTCAGAAAATGAGATAATGGTGTGCAACAGGATGGGACACTGATAGACAGCACCACCTTGGCAACTTTATCAGCCATGTCGTTACCCTGAATCCCAATGTGGCCAGGTACCCAGCAAAATATCACCTCCTTGCCATGGCATGGGAGGCGCTGTAAGGAGTCATTGATGAGCTTAATCAGTGGGTCTACTGGATACCAACCCCCGTTCACTTCACACTACATAAAAAGAAATGCACAATATTTGCAGGCTACACTAACAGTATAAAAAATAAATAAATAAATAAAAATAAAAATAAAAATTAAAAAAAAATGCAGTGTCTGATTTGCAAGTAAAAAGAATATCATACGACAAAATAATTTTTTGTAAGGAACTTATGCCGCCAGGTGCTGCCACCAAATAATTTCCAGGTCAAGGCAACCTGTACAGGTGTGCAGTCATTATATTGAGACAGCGCATCAAAGTTTTGTTGGTGAAAAAACGCCGACTAAAAACATTTTTTGGTGACCTCAGAATGCTTGCAATGACTCCAAAACCATTGCCATGTGTTCACTACATCCTACACTATACCTCAAAGTGGATATTATAAGCATATCTTACATGAATGAATATGGTAACAGAACTTCTGGCTCTCGCTAATGGACAATGATATGGAAAACAGTGTCAAAGTACCCCGAGATCATCATCTTATGAACATATGGTAAAAATTTCTACGATTTGCCATGAATAAAAATTATAGAAGTGGCTATTGTCACAACTGGGCTAGCTTCTGGAACTCACAGCTGGAAAAGCTAGGACAGTGTATGCACTTTTACGTGTGCCTATTGGCAGTACTAACAGTTCTCCAGAAGGTAAGTGCTGCCAGCAATTCCGTCTCACAATTTCAAGAGTGAAATAGTGTATACACATGCAAGACTGCCCCACAGGGCATACAGTGAAGAAGTAATGTGACAAAATCCACACAAATTATGAAGTGTGTGTCAAGTCTCTCCTCCCTTTGTGTGTATCAGCTCATATTCTATTTCCATCTTTCTTTAAGTAGTTCTTGACCTTAAATCAAATGTTATTAAAATTATTTTTTAGTTCATTTGGGCTTCACCTTTTCTCATCATTTCCAAATATAATTTCCGTCTTCACCCAAACATAATACACGAGAATTTGTACAACTGGAATCACAAAAGATAAATAAATTTAAGCATTATTCTTCTATATTAACATGAGAAATTAAAATCTAATCAATATAACAATTAATGGCAACAATAGAGTCTGTACGGCATAATGAAATGATTCTTAGTTTCAGACTGTTCAAGCACTTTAAGGAGAAACAAATTTAAAATAAACTGTATTTTTTTAATGGTAAATTGTTCAGAATAAATAAATCATGTACGTAAAAAATGGTACCCGCACCTACCTACTATACATGCTCTTACGAAGAATTATGGTTAAGGTTGTTCGTAATGAAGAGCTGTCTCTGAGAAGTGGTAATATTGCTCGAATTAGCTCAGTGGCAATTTTTTCAGGTAAGAAACCCAAATTATCTAATAGTTGAATGATACCCGAGACAGAATCAGCCATTCCAATGCGAGCTTCTGCACACAGCTTTCTCAGACAAGCTACAAGCAATTGAAGACCAATTGAAAAACATTGCACCAACGAAAATAAGTAAATTGAACACCAACAGCTTTGGTAACACAAAAAGTGTGATACTTACAAATATATTGTATGTTCTTATGGTCCAATATTTGCTGCAAAAGCTGTTGAACAATTTCAGTTGTCACATCTGGTTGTTTTTTAGCAACAGTTACCAAAATGTATCTCGCCAGTGTCCAAATTTTATCTGGTTTTCCTTCCATACTCTTCATCTTTGTCACACTTAGTAAAACAAAACTGAATTTTATAAGCCCAGAAATAACTCTATCTCTTTCACGAATGCTGTAAAATAAAATTGACAAAACATAATATTGCAATAAAATTCACAACATCTGAATATGCACAAGTGGTATAATTAGGTATAACCATAAATGATGATGTGACATATGCATACAGTAAGGTCACAGCAAATTAGACATACATGTCACATATAGAGCAAGACAGTATTATTACCAATTTATTTCATTAGTATTTGCCAGTTCTAGAACAGAAAGAAAGGCAGCAATGAGCTTAGATTTGACATCAGAGCATGAGTTATTCTGTAAGCAATTGCAGCAACACTTAATACAATTCACTGAAACATAATGCCCAGAATGAAGTAACGATGTTTCACTTTGTACACATAACCATAACAAAAATGAACATAAACAATTCACTGAAACATAATGCCCAGAATGAAGTAACGATGTTTCACTTTGTACACATAACCATAACAAAAATGAACATAAAACCAGAAAAGAAGAAATTAGATTTCATCTTATGATTCATTTATCACATGAAAATGAAGATGTAACTGACCTAATCTACAGTGACAAATTCACAAGAACAGTAAATCTAAAAAATAGAGGTACCTCTTTACTACGTAACATTTAACTTTTGAGATAGAATTTGAAGTTACATGCTGCTATTGGAAGCACATCATGCAGGCCACATTAGTTAATGTGAAGTTAAAGTACAGATAGGAACAACTAGTAGCCAAATGTGTTTATTTATACTCATGTTGAAGAAAGTAAAGGCAAGAATCATGTCAAGAAATACAGATTAAATTATGTTTCATTGCATAGGTCATACTACTGCTGAAGGCAAAGCAGCACTTAAGTGTCATGTCACAACAGTTTTGTTGGATATCAGAAGATTATATTTATATCATCCAACCATAAATGTTCAGTTCTTGAAGTTACAAGTAGTTGTTAAGACAGCAGAACATTGTAAATTAAAAACTGACAATTCTGAGCTACACATTTCTAGATGCTAAGAAATGTCTTACCCATAAGATGAAAAGCCTCTTATATCAAAACAGGTAATTTTCAATAGTAAAGTGTCAAAACCTTATATCATGTAACATTCAAATCTTAAGGTACAAAAAACTTGTATCTTAGAAAAATTTTTTGCTTGGAAATTTATCGCACTACTTTCATTATAGACATCTAGAAATTTCAAGTATACTGCCAGAATTGTTCTCACCCGCAAACAAACTTTCAGTGTCTACTAACTTAAATGCAAGTAATTCAGAAGGCACTGACTTTATAGATTTGGGTACAAGTTATGAGACTGCTACCACAGATGGAATCTTAAGGCTCAGAAGTAGATTATCTGAGCCAAGATGGTGAGCAGCAGATATTGTTACTTATAGTTTCTGGCTTAGTGTCTCTTTAACGTAGTACAGCTCGTATCAATTAAAAATTGCATTATTAGAAAATTTTTCTTCTTTGTTTTCTGTAAAATACATGTTTCTAAGATATGAGGTTTTGCTACCTTAACTATGAATTGTAGAAATAGCCTTTTTAGAAGCTGAAGGCATTGTGGTTATCACTTGGGTCACATTACTTCAACTAGTCGCAAAAGTGGTGTCAAATCAAAAGACTTGCTCTACCCGACAGGAGATCCTAGTCACACGACGTTTATTTAATCCAACAAATCTTTGTGACAACCCTCTTAAGTGTGTGGCAATCCCAACCACTAAGGACTGGTTTTTGTCTACTGTTACTCTTTGCTGATATCTTGCTCAAGGAAAGTGTACTGTCATCACTACCTTGAATGAAGTTGTTTGGTGGCACCACGGAAGCATGTGCCACGCTGCAGGAAGAGAACACTGCGGTTGTATTTGTCTCTAACTAGTTTTCCATCATGTCTAATGCGTGTTAGTTCTACTGCCATATTCACAAAGGTCTTGATTCGTTTATTGGTAACTGTGTAACTCCTTCATTTATTGCTGTTTGAGTTATAGTACCGTTGTGAAATCATGTTGGTTGTAATTTATGTTTGCTGTTATTCAAAATTTGATTGTGTGTATGAATCACTGAAAATATTTCACTCTGCAGAAAAATAATCAAAGTATGTTAGTAGTGCCATAAATAATTCAAATTATTCCCAGGAGATTTTCACTGTCTAACTTAATTTTATATGAGTTAATTGCAAGAGATTTAATGTTGCTGTTAGTAAGAGTCAATTACCATTCAAAAAACACTGTTTTTTTGTTGCATTTAAGTTTATGTACTTTGTCATCTGATATATATTACAAGAAAAAAACACAACATTACTGTATTTAACATGGTTTCTACAATCTCTGAAGTTTATAACAAACTATATTCTGAAACTGTTCTCCTCCTTGTGATGGATTCCTGTAAGTAGTAAATGATGCTTTAGGTTTTTGATCATTGCACCAATTTCAATATCATTATCTGATGCAATAGGTACAAATATTTTTCTTAGTAAGATGCTGCCTTCAGTCACAATAGCTTATTTTTCTATTTTAGCCCAATTTGTTTCACAGCTACAACTCCATTTTCATAGACTGAATTGGTATTTTTTGCAGTTACATCTGTTTCAGTTAATCACCTTGATTTGGCCACAAAATATTCATCTTTTGCATCGCTGTAAAATCTGCACTTCTGCACTTGCACTTAAATAATATTATATATTTTTGGCTGTACAGTCTTACATAATCATAAATTCTTAGAGATTTTGCTGGAAGGTTCTGAGGGAAACATTCTCAAGAAGAGTGAATACAGTTAATCTTATCTGAAATGCAATCTCAGAATTATTGTGTAACAATCGGTCTCTACTTCTGTATAAACCTACATGACTATAAAAAAAGAGATTTACCTCTCTAATTCCTTTTATTTAGGTAAAAACTAATTACAACTATCCTTTTAGCTTGTTGGACAAATTGCTGAAGTTTGTGTCATGCTGTGATATCCAAATCAATTTCCTCACAATGAATTATGAACATCGTGAATGTAGTTTACATTACTGAGGAAGGATTTGCAGGAAATTGTCCCTATTTACATATTCAAATTTATTACCTAATGCCAGTTTCTGCTGTCTTGCACACATATACTACAGGTGCACATCTAGATTTACACTGTTAAATTAGAGCCACCATATTTACTCTCTTATTCAATATCTTCTTATTGCGGTTACTGATACCTTGACAGAATTGTATTGTAACCACATAAGATAGCAATAGTCACGATACATCTGTAGTAAACTGTGTGTGTGTGTGTGTGTGTGTGTGTGTGTGTGTGTGTGTGTGTGTGTGTGTGTGTGTGTGTATGTGTGTGTGTTGATGGGAGGAGGGGGAGAGGGGGGGAGAGGGGGGGGGGAGACAACACATCAATTGTAACCACATGTGTGTAAGACATACAAGCTCTACAATCCATTCTACTAAGATACCCAACGCCATGCTTATAAGAATAAAGGAGAAGACTAAACACTATGTCTTCTATTTATCTTCAAAGTAGTAAATGTAGCACAAACCTAAATGATTTCCTTCCACAGACTGGTGAAAAACACCTGAATTCAGTAGAAGGTAATAACATAAATCTGAAAAACCTAAATAGTGACAAGTTGCTGCAAATCTTTTCTCTCTTTTGATGCTCATTATAGTAATTTCAGTAATGATCATTATAGTCACAACAATGTGCACATGAATGTCATTACATAGTACAAAAGAAAGGTAACTGACAGTCAATATTTAATGAACCGTGGAACCTTTTATTACAACAATTTATCTTCTAGCACCCACCCTGTGGTGTAATTGAAATGAAACACTTATTTAGATAACTCCTGTGTGATTAAAATGTAGTCAGAATTCTTCAGTGATAATCTCAAATTCAAACTGTTATTGTTTACGTACCACCATAAATTGTGTGCCCAGTTCTAAAGTGTACCATAAATGTTAAGATTAAAGGCATCTTTTCCTGAGATGTGAAAGCATTAATGGGCAAAATTTAGTGATGTTACAATGTGGAATTTCATGTGCCGCAACATTGTGAAATATGACATGAAAAATCTGTCAACTTGGATTTTTGTCTTGTGGAGAAGAACATGGCCAATAAGATCCAACATCAGTATTACATCACGAGCAGTACTTGGGGGATGCCACACTGGATTGAGCAACACAGGGTTGAACTCGCGCACAATAATGATTTATCAGAAGCCCATTGTGTTTCATACAATTTATTATAGTTAAATATCAAATAACAACATCTATAGTTGCAGGCTATAAATATTTTTGTATAACCTGTAAAATGAGTTGCAGCTGCGATTGCAGAACTGTAATAGAGTTGATAAGAGTTGTGAACTGTAATAGCAAAGGTAGCACGTTTGCGTCTGGGTACCTGAACAATCCTTCCTCCCCCCCCCCCCCCCCTCCCCCTCCTCCCATCAACACACACACACACACACACACACACACACACACACACACAGTTTACTACAGATGTATCATGACTATTGCTATCTTATGTGGTCAACAATTTTATGGAAGTACAGTATTATAATTTCCTAATGGTGGATACAGTTGCTGCAGCATTGATACACTGTGCTAAAAATAGACACTGTCTAGACATGAAACTTTTGCTGCTACAGTGATGTCTTGGTGCAGCTGACAGCAATGCCCAGTAGGCAAAGACAAGAACTAAATTTGGATTTTTTAGGGTGCAAAGTTTTGGCATAACAAATGGCCAGGTTCACGGAACAGCCCAACTAATATTTGCAAATTACCTGTTGTTCAGCAAATGAAACACACTTCCAAAATTCACATTAGAATACTGATTATTACTGTGGAATGACAGTTATGAATTGTATGTGGTAAACTGGTCCCTGCAGTGTTAAATGGGATCTGCAAATCCAGAATCCAAATATGAGATTTATAGTCTTGGCTAGCACAATACAAAGCTTTCAATACATAACAGAGATGTATATATAATTTAGCAGCAAAGTTAAAGTTTTATGCTTTATGACAAAGTTTGATCACAGTAACATACCTGCTTTCAATTACTTTGGTGAAAACAAGCTGAATACTTAATACTTTTGGAACAATGTCTCTCAACCAAGCCGAACTGTTCCTTTTCTCCTCTTCTGTTGATGCACGAATAACTGCCAATTTCAAAATATCAAAAGCCTGCAAAAGCAACAAAGACATAATCAGTGTAGCTCACACATTATCTGCAACAAAAATGTGACATCTTATGCAACAATACCATTTCACATAAATGTGCAAAAAAAATAACAACAAAATCAAAAAAAGATTCTACTAATACCACAAAAGTTCATTATCTTCATATTGAACAAAATGTGAGAACTATTGAAGAGACAAAAAATGCAAATTATGTATATCTGGGAGGGAACAATTAGTAAATGAATTAGTTATTGGATACAGTCATTCATCAATACAAGCACAACTCACACACATATGGCCAGTTATCTCCGGGTACTGAAGCCTTCAGCATTGCAACTATGTCAACACTCTCCAAATGACTTCTTTAGTTCCTAATCTTCAGGGACAAGTGCTGGGTGTATCACTAAGACCCCAAGACAAATGAGCAAATCAAGTAATGGAAATGTGGATTCATCACCTTCGAAAAGGTGAAGATGCAACTATTATTAAGAAAGGTGATGCTGTGTCTATTTCTGGGACAGCAAGGTTATGGTTTGTAAGGGGACAAACCATCACAGGAGTACACTATCGAAACGTCCTGACAAATTTATGGGAGGCTGTCAAGATGAAACATCATGGAAAGTTGTCCAAGGAGTGATTTTTCTCGAGGGCAACAACCGAGCTCATTCTGTACAGGACACACTCGTGTATGCTGCTTCTCTAGGCAATCAAATTTTGCCCACCCCCTATAATGTCTTGCCCTGGCACCTAGTGTACTACTACTTCCTCTTTCATTATATGAAGAAACCATTGAATGGTAGATATTTCCAGTACGATAATGAGAATTTTCAAAGTGGAATATTTTCTGAACAGACAAAATGCGGAATTCTACACCAAACGAAAGTGCTGGCACGTCGTTAGACACACAAACAAACACAAACATACACACAAAATTCTAGCTCTCGCAACCAACGGTTGCCTCGTCAGGTTGCCCACAAAATGCGGAATTCTACACCAAACGAAAGTGCTGGCACGTCGTTAGACACACAAACAAACACAAACATACACACAAAATTCTAGCTCTCGCAACCAACGGTTGCCTCGTCAGGTTGCCCACGTGGAATGTTTCCTTCTATTATATATATATTATTGGCACTAAAGGGTGAATGTTTACAGGAGGTCAAACAACACCCGCAAGTTTCACTGTCGTAGCCTAATTTTTTTGTGTGTGGGGGATTAAAACTATATGGCTTCAAACTCTATAAAATACTTCTAAATAAATAACTATGAAAGTATATGACATGTGAGACAGAAGAAAACTAAATACTTGACATCTACCTAAACTAAGAAAGAAGACAACCAATACGGAAACAGAAAAAAGACCTAAGACTTTCTGAACTGCTTCTGGAATGAAAAATACCACTAAAAGAAACAAAAAGAAGAACAAGGTGTAGAAATAGTGCAGAAAATGAAACACCACTCTTATCATTTCATCAACAGAGATGATCTACATCCAAGGAGCCTTCTATGAATTAATAAGAAGCTGTTCCAGTTACCACTGCTCTGGCAGTTTCATACGCATGTCTTAGTCTTCAATCATATGTGGAATATACCTGAAATGTGAAGCAACATATACTATTTTGGAGTTTATATCAATAAACATGATATGCTTGTAAGTGAAATGTTTTTGTTCCGCAGCTTAAGGAAGATTAGTGATTGCCAACAGAGTGGTTATTAAACTAGAATATCCTTAGTTAAAGAAGGATGAGGGAGAAATCAGATATAGGCTTTTTGAAGGAACAATCTTTGCATTCAACTAGTGTGAAACTGGGTAACTACAGAAGTCATCTTCAAGATGGCTGGATGGTAACCTGAAGTACTATTCTCCCAAATATGAATCCAATCACTGTGTCATCTTCCTAAAGTATTCAGCAGATATCTGTAATTGTAAGCTGAGTGCCCAGGATAAAAATGTTGGACCACTCCAACACCACACTGTAAAATGGCCCAAAAAGTACACCTAACATCTATTGTATTACAAATACGATTTTATGTTCTCGGAAGAATATACTAGCCACGAAAAAATTATCAATAATTGCACTACGATAAGATACGTACTTAGTAAGCAGAAACTGCTAATGAAGCATAATACTTAAATAACATTATATAGGACTGTCTTATTAAAATTTTACCTGGTCTTCATAGGAACTTATGGAAGACACACACAGTAAAACAGCTACCAAAAATGGGTTTAACACAAATTCTGGAGCATTGCGTACATTCTTCAGACTCTTGATTAGTTCTTTCACAATAGAATGCCCACCAGCAGCAGCCTGGCTGATATGGAAAAGCACTGTACTTTCAGATCGTTGAATATCTCTTATGTCCACTGCATCTACAAAGTTGAAATGTTCAGATAAAATATAGTTCAAAATCTGTGTAACTTAACTCAGTTTCTACCAACAAGAATATAATTAAGATTTCAGATGATTTTGTGATGATATTTTAGTTCAAATATATATGGATGAATGACTCTGTTCAATGGCTTCAGTCGGTGAAGGAATTCATTTTTTTTTTCCTTTCTTTATTTTTAAATTTAAAACCCTTGCATGTTATATTATAGGCAGATCAATGTAAGTTACTGCAGATATAAAATTAGCATGCTTACCGACAGCTCACAAGACAATACTTTCATAGGTGTAAACACTAAAATAGTAATAATAATAACACACTAATAATAATAATAATAATAATAATAATAACCCGTGGAGGCCCGGGAAAAGAATCGGCCTCCGGTATGTTCTGCCAGTCGTAAAAGGCGACGAAAAGAACAAACCACTAATAGGGCTAACCCCCCTTTTAGTGTGATTAGTTGGTTCAGGACAGAACTAAAGAAGCCTCGGACAAGCGCCGTCATGGTCGGGGACGACGCTTGAACCCTATGCCCGCCCACAATGGTAACGACACTGCTAGCCAACTGGAAAATGATTTAAATCCAAATAGAGGTGTTTTGCAGGATATGCTTCCTGCAACCACCCTAGAAGGAAAACAAAGACAGAGGATGAGATGGTCAGATGAAGTTAATCGACACCTCATGTTCTGTTATTACCAAGCAACAAACCTAGGAACCAACACAACTGGATACAGATCACAAGTATACACAACATTTATTACCAGATACCCAGAATTAAAATTTTTAACAGAACAACGATTAGCTGATCAGATCCGTGTAATAATAAAAAATAACAGGATACCCCAGTCAGAATTAGAAAACATCAAACAACAAGTACAACAAATAATGGAACAAAATAATGTGCAATCAGAAGAAGAAGAAAATACAGTAATGGACTCACACATCCCAGAGCAAACAAACAAAGAACAACATGCACCAATTAAACAATCAGAGGAAAACGAAATCTTAAGACAGCCACCAGAACAAGCACAAATAGAACACGAAGTGACACAGATGTTAGATATAGAAGAAAAATTTCAGCTAACATATATAGAATACAAAGACACAAATACAGACATTAGACCATTCTTGCGTAGACCACCAAATAACCCACAAGTCGAAACAACAATAAAAACTATCAACACAATCATACACAACAAAATAAATGAAAATACAACAATGGAAGAGTTACAACTACTGGTTTATATAGGAGCACTCACTACACTAAATATACACACTAGGCAGAGATCAGAACCAACCAACTCACAGAAGAAACCCACAAAACCAGCATGGCAACACAGGCTACAGATCAAAATAGAAAAACTGAGAAAAGACATCGGACAGCTAACACAATTTATAAGAAATGAAATCTCGGAAAAAAAAAACGAAAAAAGTTAGGTAAAATCTCACAACAAGAAGCGACAGAGCAATTAGACGAAAAGAAGCAGAAATTACAAGCATTAGCCAAACGACTCAGAAGATACAAAAAAAGTGAAAATAGAAGGAAACAAAACCAAACATTCAACACAAACCAAAAGAAATTTTACCAGACAATAGATAACACACACATTAAAATAAACAATCCACCAAACATAACAGACATGGAACACTTCTGGAGCAACATATGGTCAAACCCGGTACAACATAACAGGCATGCACGGTGGATACAAGCAGAAACAGACACATACAAGATGATACCACAAATGCCTGAAGTGATAATTTTGCAACATGAAGTCACCCAAGCAATTAATTCTACTCACAATTGGAAAGCCCCTGGAAATGATAAAATAGCAAATTTCTGGTTAAAGAAGTTCACCTCAACACATTCACATCTAACTAAATTATTTAACAGTTACATTGCAGACCCATACACATTCCCTGATACACTTACACACGGAATAACATATCTGAAACCTAAAGATCAAGCAGACACAGCGAACCCAGCTAAATATCGCCCCATAACATGCCTACCAACAATATACAAAATATTAACTTCAGTCGTTAAACAGAAATTAATGACACATACAACACAGAACAAAATTATAAATGAAGAACAAAAAGGCTGTTGCAAAGGAGCACGAGGATGTAAAGAGCAACTGATAATAGATGCAGAGGTGACATATCAAGCTAAAACTAAACAAAGGTCGCTACACTACGCATACATTGATTACCAAAAAGCTTTTGATAGTGTACCCCACTCATGGTTACTACAAATATTGGAAATATACAAAGTAGATCCTAAATTGATACAGTTCCTAAACATAGTAATGAAAAATTGGAAAACCACACTTAATATCCAAACAAATTCAAATAATATCACATCACAGCCAATACAGATTAAGCGTGGAATATACCAAGGAGATTCATTAAGTCCTTTCTGGTTCTGCCTTGCTCTGAACCCACTATCCAACATGCTAAATAATACAAATTATGGATACAATATTACTGGAACATACCCACACAAAATCACACATTTGCTATACATGGATGATCTAAAACTACTGGCAGCAACAAATCAACAACTCAACCAATTACTAAAGATAACAGAAGGATTCAGCAATGATATAAGTATGGCTTTTGGAACAGACAAATGTAAGAAAAATAGCATAGTCACGGGAAAACATACTAAACAAGAAGATTACATATTGGATAACCACAGCGACTGCATAGAAGCGATGGAAAAAACGCATGCCTATAAATATCTAGGATACAGACAAAAAATAGGAATAGATAATACAAATATCAAAGAAGAACTAAAAGAAAAATATAGACAAAGACTAACAAAAATACTGAAAACAGAATTGACAGCAAGAAACAAGACAAAAGCTATAAATACCTATGCCATACCAATATTGACCTACTCATTTGGAGTAGTGAAATGGAGTAACACAGACATAGAAGCACTCAATACACTTACACGATCACAATGCCACAAATATAGAATACATCACATACATTCAGCAACAGAAAGATTCACATTAAGCAGAAAGGAAGGAGGAAGGGGATTTATCGACATAAAAAACCTACATTATGGCCAGGTAGATAATTTAAGAAAATTCTTTCTAGAACGAGCAGAAACTAGCAAAATACACAAGGCAATCACTCATATAAATACATCGGCTACACCACTGCAATTTCATAACCACTTCTACAACCCTTTAGATCACATAACATCAACAGACATGAAGAAAGTAAATTGGAAAAAGAAAACACTACATGGCAAGCACCCGTATCATCTAACACAGCCACACATCGATCAAAACGCATCCAACACATGGCTAAGAAAAGGCAATATATACAGTGAGATAGAAGGACTCATGATTGCAATACAGGATCAAACAATAAACACCAGGTATTACAGCAAGCATATTATTAAAGATCCCAATACCACAACGGATAAATGCAGACTTTGTAAACAACAAATAGAAACAGTAGATCACATCACAAGCGGATGGACAATACTAGCAAATACAGAATACACCAGAAGACATGACAATGTCGCAAAAATAATACATCAACAACTTGCCTTACAACATAAACTTTTAAAACAACACGTTCCTACATACAAGTATACACCACAAAATGTACTGGAGAATGATGAATACAAATTATACTGGAACAGAACCATTATAACAGATAAAACAACGCCACATAACAAACCTGACATCATACTCACCAATAAAAAGAAGAAATTAACACAACTAATCGAAATATCCATACCCAATACAACAAATATACAAAAGAAAACAGGAGAAAAAATTGAAAAATACATCCAACTGGCTGAGGAAGTCAAAGACATGTGGCATCAGGATAAAGTTGACATCATACCAATTATACTATCAACTACAGGAGTCATACCACACAATATCCACCAGTACATCAATGCAATACAGCTACATCCAAACATATACATACAGCTACAGAAATCCGTAATTATTGATACATGTTCAATTACCCGAAAGTTCCTAAATGCAATATAACACATACCGTACAGTCAAAAGGAAGTGCACTTGATCAAGGTCCGCGTCACTCCATTTTTAACCGGACTTAACGTCTGAGAAAGTGAAGATAATAATAATAATAATACCACAACAGATAAATGCAGACTTTGCAAACAACAAATAGAAACAGTAGATCGCATCACAAACGGATGTACAATACTAGCAAATACAGAATACCTCAGACGACATGACAATGTAGCAAAAATAATACATCAACAACTTGCCATACAACATAAACTAATAAAACAACACGTTCCCACATACAAGTATGCACCACAAAATGTACTGGAGAATGATGAATACAAATTATACTGGAACAGAACCATTATAACAGATAAAACAACAACACATAACAAACCTGACATCATACTCACCAATAAAAAGAAGAAACTAACACAACTAATCGAAATATCCACACCCAATACAACAAATATACAGAACAAAACAGGAGAAAAAATTGAAAAATACATCCAACTGGCTGAGGAAGTCAAGGACATGTGGCATCAGGATAAAGTTGACATTATACCAATTATACTATCAACTACAGGAGTCGTACCACACAATATCCACCAGTACATCAACGCAATACAGCTACATCCAAATGTATATATAAAACTACAGAAATCTGTAATTATTGATACATGTTCAATTACCCGAAAGTTCCTACATGCAATGTAACATATACCGTACAGTTAAAAGGAAGTCACGCTTGATCGAGGTCCGCGTCACTTTCCATTTTTAACCAGACATAACGTCTGAGGAAGGAAAGATAATAATAACAATAATAATAATAATAATAATAATAATAATAATAATAATAATAGGTAAAAAATAGAGAAAACAAAACCAAATCCACTTTGCGTCTGCCTTGTAGCAAGCAACAAAGTGGTCAGTGTCTGTTCACCAGTGGTGCGGCTGAAATTCATATTCTGGAACTAACCCTTCCAGTCTTAACGTTCTGAGTTCACTCAGTGAGTCTACTCAACCCCACCTGATTCCAGGTACAATAATCATGGAGCATTTTGATAATCACAATATTACCCCAGGTGGTCAACCCACTGCCGGTATCACTGGCGTAACTGGTCTTTCGGATTCTGGGGCTGCCAGGTTAAAATGCAATGTGATTCAGCAGAGGAAGTCTGAGTCCTGTGGCAAACTTTTAAACCAAAACAAATACATTTTTTGCAACACAACATACAAACACTTTTGCAACCAGGTAAACATAAGTTGGGAGATACATTAAAAGAAGAGAAGGTTCAAATTTTGCCACTTCAAGGAATACGAATGACAGACAATAACATCATGGATTTCAGCAATTATTGTCTCTTTAAAAGTAAAGCTGATAAAAGAATACTTAATTATGTGTGACATCTTGGGAGTTGCTTTTGCAGTCTCCAAAAATATTTTAAACTCAATAACAGAGGTAAAACCCATTAATAATATACTAATAACAATTTCTCTTACATATGCAAATAAAGCATACACTTTAATTAATGCCCAGATGTCAGTCAGTTAGAATAAGCGTAAAAAATCTGATGAAGTTAATGAAGCTTGGAAAACATTACAAAGCATCATCTCAAAAATTCCCTCAAACCATGCTAAAATTTTAATGGGCAATTTTAATGCTTAATTAGGTAAAGAGAAAAAAATATAAGAAAACTGTGGGTGGATTTCCTGCGCATAAATGGACAAACCAAAATGACCAAAGACTTGTTGAAACATGCAAAAATTTTAACCTTCAAATCATGTCAACACATTTTAAAAAGAACCCTAGCGGGAACCCAATACATTTTTTTGGGGAATTTAAAATCGAGCATGTAGCAATTTCATACCCTAACTACAAAGAAATTTTAAATGTCTGAGTTAGGAAAGGGTCTAATATTGATTCTGACCATTATCTAACGCCAATAAAAGTAAACTTCCGCCTCAGAAACTCCACAAAACAAAAAATGTTATCCCAAAATTTGACACTGCTAAAATAACCCCAAGTCTAACAAGTGAACTTGGCACAAAAGACAATAACTGGCAAAGCCTAGAAGAAAAGTTCATCAAAACAGCACAAAATTTAATTCCGCTTCGAAAGAAACAAAAACACCCTTGGTGGAATGCAGATTGTGAAAAGGCAGTTAAGTCTAGCCATGAGGCATTCAAAAACTGGAATAGTAACAAAACTGAGGAAAAGACCACCACCTTTCCAACTGTGAGAAAAGAAACATCTAAATTAATCCGACAGCCTAAAAGAAACTACAAAAATGCGCAATTTTTAGAAATCCAAAAAGATTTTCAAAAGAACAATACAAGAAACTTTTATAAAACATTCAAAACAAAACTAACTGGTTACCAACTTCAAAGACTTTGCTTCAAAAATGAAAATGGCAGTTTGGCTCTTAATGACCAGGAAAACCTTAAGGTACTTGCTAATTATTTTGAAAAACTATTGAACTGCCCAAAACCAGTGAATAAATTCCAAACACAGCAAATTATAACACCAACCCTAACTCTAAAGCACCTGACTAAATCGAAATAACTAAACAAATTAAGAGACTTAAAAACAATAAAGCATCCAGAGAAGACAGTATAATCGCAGAATTACTAAAATCAGCTGGCCCTAACACTACAAGAGAGATCACTCAACTAACAGGACATAACTGGCAAACTGACAAAATACCTGAGGACTGGAAAACTGCCCTAATTCATCTATTGCATAAAAAAGGGGATAGGATCAATGTTGATAATTACCAAGGAATCTCTCTCCTCCCAGTCACATACAAAATTCTCTCACAGTGTTTGCTTGATTGAGCCCAAGAACAGCTAGAACCTAAAATTTGTGAATACCAAGCAGCTTTAGAGCAAACAGATCCTGTCTGGAACAAATTCTTGCTTTAAAACTAATCCTCAGACACCAAAGAATTTCTCTTAACAATATTGTATGTACATTTCTGGATTTTAAAAAGGCTTACGACTCAGTTGATTGTGAATCTCTTTGCCAAATTTTAAAGGAACAAGGGCTGGATAATTAAACTCTTAACATGGATTAATGAAACGTTAACTGAGACTAGATCTAAAGTTAAATTCATGGGAGAGATTTCTGAATCATTCGAAATAAAGACTGGTGTTAGACAGGAAGATGGACTATCTCCATTACTGTTTAACTGTGTTTTGGAAAAGGTAATTAAAGAAAGGCGAGAGCAGAAGAGAAGGCTAAATGCTCACCCTTAGATGGTATGATTAAAACCCCCACACAAATAAAATGTAAAACTAAATCTGCTGTTGAGACATCGTCGCCCAACACTGAAGGTAGGGTGCTCGTAAGGTTTTAAAGTCCATCACAGAGGGGCTAAAAGTGAGCAGTCCAGCAAGATGTGGACGACAGTCATTTGTGAGCCACAGTGACACCGAGGTGGGTCCTCGCGACAGAGGAGGTAGTCATGTGTTAACCACATGCAGTCACTGCGGAGCAGGCAGAGAACCACAGAGTCCCTCTGAGAAGCCTGCATGGAGGTCTTCCACACATTTGTAGTCTCCTTAAGGGCACGCTGTTTGTTGTGCATACTGAGATTATACCATTCCGTCTACCAAAGCTGAAAAACCTTGTGGCATAATAATGATCGCAGGTCAGTTACAGGGATGCCGATTTCCAGAAGTGGTTTCCCTGTAGCCTATTTGGCCAGCCTGTCAGCAAGTTCATTTCCTGGGATTCTGACGTGGCTTGGGGTCCACACAAACACCACAGAATGACTGAACCATTCCAGGGCATAGATGGACTACTGGATGGTAACTACCAAAGGATGGCAAGGGGCAACACTTGTCGATAGCTTGTAGGCTGCTCAAGGAGTCAGTACAGAGAAGAAACGACTGGCCAGGGCATGAGCGGATGCGCTCAAGAGCACAAGAAATGGCTGCCAGCTCTGCAGTGAAAACACTGCAGCCATCTGACAAGGAGTGCTGTTAAATATGTCTTCCATGTACATACACCAAGCCAACGTGACCATCAGCGATGGAGCCGCCAGTGTAAACCACTTCATGGTCCCAGTACATGTCAAGAATATAGAGGAAGTGACAGTGGAGAGCCGCGGGGTTAACAGAGTCCTTAGGACCATATGACAGGTCCAGGCGAAGCTTCGACCTAGGTGTACACCATGGAGATGTACACGTATGGACCTTGAATATAGGTGGTAAAGGCAAGAACTCCACTTCAGACAGAAGAGATCGGACGCAAACCACAATTGTAAGCCCTGACTTGGGCCTCCGATTTGGGAGATGAACCGTCGTGGATGGAAAAAGGAGACAGTAATTCAGATGCTCAGGAGAACGACAATGTGTGCAACGTAACTGGCGAGCAGTTGTGCACACCTGACCTTCGATGGAGGGACTCCGGTCTCCACCAGGACGCTAGTCACCGCACTTGTTCTAAAATCCCCTGTTGCCAGTCGGATACCACAGTGATGCACTGGGTCGAGTAAATGCAATGCTGAGGGTGCCACCAAACCATAAACCAGACTCCCATACTCAAGTTGGGATTGTACAAGGGCTCTGCAGAGCTCCAGCAGCGTAGAGCGATCTGCACCCCAGCTGGCGTTGCTCAGGCAGCGAAGGGCATTGAGGTGCTACCAGCACTTCCGCTTCAGCTGACAAAGACGAGGAAGCCATATCAATCGGGCATCGAAAATCAGTCCCAAGAATCGATATGTCTCCACTACAGTGAGTGGTAAAGTTCTGTTTCCGGATGAAAAAGATGTAAAGCTTAACAGTTGCTGTAGCTCAGCCAGATGGTGGAAAAAAACGCAGAAATTCCACTGGAGGATGACGTTATCGTGAGGCTGGGAAGGCGTGAAGCATGCAAGGAGGCAGGTTACACCTCAGGGTCACCTGCTGCCTCCGATTGAGTATTTGTATCCATTCCTACTGTGGAGGAGGCATCAATGAGACCCAGGTCTTTGGGGGACACTGAGATCTCTATCTCATTGCAGGTGCAGAATTGGAAGGGAGTGGTGGTGTTGGGGCCCCCGGAGGGTCCTTTTTCTTAGCAGACTTCTTTGTTTGATTGCCCTCTCACTTCTCTTTAGGGGTTTGCTGGGAGGACTTCTCCAAAGTAGCTTCAGGCACAGATGAAGACCATGAAGCTCTTCATCCAGCAGCTTTTGGCTCCTTTAGCCACTGGCGAGTGTCCGCTGTGGCATTAGTGGAGACCTTGGGAGAGAAGGTCCTAAGGGACCCCCTCCGCACGAGAGCAGCCAGAGGTGGCTGTTGCTTCTCCGGCTGGGGGGGGGGGGGGGGAGGGACCGAAGTCCACTGCGTTTGAGGAGGGGGGGGGGGGGGAGATGTTCCCCCTACCACCAAGGGAGCAGATGTATTCTGGAGGCCCAGAGGGCCCACTGTTCATGGCACAGAGAGTGGTATGACTGGTACTTGTGATGGCAAAGGTAATGTAGCTGCAGCGTATGTGGACATCAACCGAACGGGGTGTAATCGTTCAAATTTACGTTTAGCCTTTTGGTAAGTCAACCGGTCCAGGGTCTTGCATTCCATGATTTTCCGCTCCTTTTGGAGTACTGCGCACTCTGGCAAGCAGAGGGCGTGCTGCTCTCCACAGTTGATACAAGTTGGAGGAGGCGCACAGGGAGTATCTCGATGCAGTGGATGTCCGCAGTTTGGACATGTGGCGTTGGAAGTGCAGCGGGAAGACATGTGCCCAAATTTCCAGCACTTAAAGCACCGCATAGGGGGAGGGACATATGGTTTAACGTCACAGCAGTAAACCATCACCTTTCAGGCAATGAATCACCCTCAAAGGCAAAGATGAAGGCACCGATAGCAACCCTGTTGTCTTTGAGACCCCTGTAAACACACCGGATGAAATGAACACGCCGCCGTCCTAGATTGGCGCGGAGCTCATCGTCAGACTGCAAGAGGAGCACAATGGAAAATATTCCCCAGAACCATGTTGAGGTTTTTATGGGGACTGACGGAAACAGGAATATCAACCAGCTGGTCAGAAGCGAGTAATGCCCAGGATTGGGCTGAGGATGTTGTCTGAATCAAGACTGCGCCACTTCTCATCTTGGACAGTGGTGTCACTTCCCCAAACTTATCCTCAAGATGTTCAACAAAAAAATTGAGGCTTCATATGATGTAGCAAGGGAGGGAAACGATTTAGGGTCATATCTGTCAGCATTGTACTCTATCTTGCCCTTCGTAGAGACTGCTGGCGCCGTATGGTCATCAGCAAGAGATGACTTAGTCCGCTTCACTGCGGGTCATTCACCATGATGCCACCCACTTTGATCAGGGGCTCTCCCAACAGGTGACACCCAGCCACAGGAAAGGCCACCTTGCATGATGGCCATTGTCAGGAGTCCTGATGCCCCAGGAAGACAGGCATCTACTCCTTGGCATATGTGGGAAGTTTACAGATCAGCTATCAACAGTGCGATCTCTGTGTTGTCAAGGGGCTACCACCAAATGGGTACACGACGGCCCCACCACAACAGACTGGCTATCGTGTCAGATATTGGGCGCAGAGAAATCCAATACTATCATGGGAACAAAAGAGGACAGGAGACAACAGAAGAAGATGACATACCCTGGAAAGTGTCCTTGCCCAAATAATTGAATTGCAGATGGAGATGCAAAGCCATGACTAGAGGTGCAGGAGATCAAATCTAAGGGCACTATGGATAACTCAGGCACCATGTGAGGCGTCCTTTCCCATAAAGTTCTTTATTTACGTGACCATTACGGCACTCCACAGCAGTTCTTGATGCCAGTAATATCTTACTACTTTTCTGCGAAGTAACAGACATATTTTTGTGGCAATATTCACATTTGGTTTTATTAATGTATAGGTACTCCAATGTATCGATATAATACAGTGATAATATCACTTGTGTGTATTCATTTCTGTGAGACTGTCATAATCTTTGACTTACTTGCAACCGTTTTGGCACAAATGCGCACAGAGCAGTCTTTGTTTCACTTTGCAGAAGTTAAGTTGTTATTTCGCTTTGTAAAACAACAGTCAAGTCTTGTGTTTGGTTAAAGTGGAAATTAAATATATGAAGACTGATACAAAACTGTTTTCTTGATGATGTGACAATTAAGAAGAAGTATATGTGAATTTACAAGAAGTTTAATAAAAATTATTTCTACCATACCATTCTTCTGATCTGGGATTGTTTGATCATTAAGAATTTCCTGAAAAACGCATTTGTTAGGTCTTCATATATTGCTAAAATACAGATCTGGACCTTCCAGCAGCCAAAGTGGAATCACTCTAGAATCAACAAGATGAGCCATAACAACTTCGACGAAATCTACGTGGGAATCCATTCAAGTGCCAAAATCAATAACTTTTTTATAATGATTTCATTATTTCCATTCTGATGATACCATCCACAGTCAATAACTTTGTTGTTGCCCGGTAAAGCGAACATATGCTGCATGAGCAACATTATTAATCTGATTTCTAACCTACTTTGCAAGTGGTGGTACTGTTAGAGCCTGCACTTCTGTAGCATTTGGAAAGTGGCAGGTCAAACCATAAAATGGGACCTGAACTTGATGGGTCGAAAAGTGTGAGACTCCTTTTAGTCTTACGACAGGCGGGGATACTTCAGGCCTATTCTATGCTCTGGATCCGCAGGGGCTGCAATCTCGCCTCCAGTCCACCACCAGCAAAGACGGGTGAAGTTTTGACAATGCCGGCCACTAGTGCTCACGGAATGTCAGAAAAATCATCCGACAAGCATTGAAAAAAAGAACCCAATACGGAAGCCACCAGGCAGTTTATCTTATAAGGTTTCTTTTGCATCAATATGGATCCTAAAAAGTATAAAATTCATAATGAAAATAGGAAGTTTTTGACTGTGTGGACAGAAGAATATTGTTTTATCCTGCCTGATAGGCCTGGAACTGTTATAGTTTGTCTCATTTGCAACAGAACTGTTGCTCTTGCTAAAAGAGCGAATTTAAACTGACACCACGAAACAATTTATCAGCAGTACAGTACCACATTTAGTTTCTTTTTTTTTATTTAAAAAAAAAGGGGGGGGGGGGGCACAGCATTCCTAGTTCACTCTATGAGCAAGTATGAAAAATCTGCAGAATCAATGGTGTGTGTGTGTGTGTGTGTGTGTGTGTGTGTGTGTGTGTGTTTTGGACACTTAATAAACAACTGAAGCCATTTTCAGAGTCCGGGATGGTAAAAAAAAAATTCTGTGGCACTTTTTGCAGCAATTCAAGGTAATCCATTGTCGGCAAGAAGTAATATGAGACGAACCGAAATTTTGGCTACTGACAATGAAAGTAGTTTGCTCGAACTTCTGCAGCAGTCCCTCACTACACTTTGCACTAGATGAATCATGCACCGTTGTTTAAGAAGAACAAACGTCAATTTTCATATGATTTTTGGATATTGAAAGTAAGGAATTTAGGGAAGAACTGCTAATAACAATATTGTCATTGAAAGGCAACAATGTTCATTGGCTAAGTAAAGGTCAAGTAACTTAAGGTTTCTAGAAAATAAAAGAAGAAGTAGCATCCTACTTAAAAAACTTGGAATTCACAAGAAGCAAGAAACCATTTGGAGTTCCTAGTAAACGAATGCAGTATGGTTGCTGTAGCTTTCCTGAAAGACATACTGAAACATTTAAATGTGCTCAGTACCGAGTTACAAGGAAACGGGAAATTAATATGTGATCTGATACAAAGAGTATCTTCTTTCCAATGCAAGCTGGGTACCTTTGAGAAAGACGTTACAAGTCAACAATTTTTTCACTTTCCAACAATATTGTAATATAAAAAAATTATGAAACAAACATTTCAGTTTAAGCTTAAGCCTATCCATTACAGATATTTTAGAACCTGTGACTGTTAATTGAATGTAAATACATAAAACTGCAACCAAACACTTTTTTGAATAGTTATTTATTATTCCATGAACTGGTTTTTTAACATTTTTCAGGTTCATCTTCAGATGGTTTTCTGGGAGTTACATTGCTGTTTCTAGCATACACTTTAATATATCACCATGACTACTGCTTAAATAAATCTGCGTCCATATCAACAGACAAACGATAGTCATGGGGGATATATTAAAGTGTCTACCATCTTCTTGTCAGAAACCCAGCACCCAGCATTATGCTAAAAATTGTGATGTAGCTTCCAGGAAACCATCTAAAGATGTACCTGAAATGGTTTGAAAACCGTTTCGTGGAATAATAAATGTTGTTGTTGTTGTTGTGGTCTTCAGTCCTGAAACTGGTTTGATGCAGCTCTCCATGCTAGTCTATCCTGTGCAAGCTGCTTCATCTCCCAGTACCTACTGCAGCCTACATCCTTCTGAATCTGCTTAGTGTATTCATCTCTTTCTCTCCCTCTACGATTTTTACCCTCCACACTGCCCTCCATTACCAAATTGGTGATCCCTTGATGCCTCAGAACATGTCCTACCAAACGATCCCTTCTTCCAGTCAAGTTGTGCCACAAACTTCTCTTCTCCCCAATTCTATTCAATACCTCCTAATTAGGTATGTGATCTACCCATCTAATCTTCAGCATTCTTCCGTAGCACCACATTTCGAAAGCTTCTATTCTCTTCTTGTCTAAACTATTTATCGTCCATGTTTCACTTCCATACATGGCTACACTCCATACAAATACTTTCAGAAACGACTTCAATACTCAATACTTGCATCAATACTCGATGTTAACAAATTTCTCTTCTTCAGAAACGCTTTCCTTGCCATTGCCAGTCTACATTTTATATCCTCTCTACTTCGACCATCATCAGTTACTTTGCTCCCCAAATAGCAAAACTCCTTTACTACTTTACGTGCCTCATTTCCTAATCTAATTCCCTCAGCATCACCAGACTTAATTCGACTACATTCCATTATCCTCGTTTTGCTTTTGTAGATGTTCATCTTATATCCTCCTTTCACGACACTGTCCTTTCCATTCAACTGCTCTTCCAAGTCCTTTGCTGTCTCTGACAGAATTACAATGTCATCGGCGAACCTCAAAGTTTTTAATTCTTCTCCATGGATTTTAATACCTACTCCGAACTTTTCTTTTGTTTCCTTCACTGCTTGCTTAATATACAGATTGAATAACATCGGGGAGAGGCTACAACGCCGTCTCACTCCCTTCCCAACCACTGCTTCCCTTTCATGTCCCTCGACTCTTATAACTGCCATCTGGTTTCTGTACAAATTGTAAATGGCCTTTTGCTTCCTGTATTTTACCCCTGCCACCTTCAGAATTTGAAAGAGAGCATTCCACTCAACATTGTCAAAAGCTTTCTCTAAGTCTACAAATACTAGAAACATAGGTTTGCCTTTCCTTCATATTTCTTCTAAGATAAGTCGTAGGGTCAGTATTGCCTCATGTGTTCCAAAATTTCTACGGAATCCAAACTGATCTTCCCCGAGGTCGGCTTCTACCAGTTTTTCCATTCGTCTGTAAAGAATTCACATTAGTATTTTGTAGCTGTGACTTCTTAAACTGATAGTTCGGTAATTTTCACATCTGTCAACACCTGCTTTCTTTGGGATTGGAATTATTATATTCTTCTTGAAGTCTGAGGGTATTTCGCCTGTCTCATACATCTTACTCACCAGATGGTAAAGTTTTGTCAGGATTGGCTCTGCCAAGGCCGTCAGTAGTTCCAATTGAATGTTGTCTACTCCCGGAGCCTTGTTTCGACTCAGGTCTTTCAGTGCTCTGTCAAACTCTTCATGCAGTATCGTATCTCCCATTTCATCTTCATCTACATCCTCTTCCATTTCCATAATATTGTCCTCAAGTACATTGCCCTTGTATAGACCCTCTATATATTCCTTCCACCTTTCTGTTTTCCCTTCTTTGCTTAGAACTGGGTTTCCAGCTGAGCTCTTGATATTCATACAAGTGGCTCTCTTTTCTCCAAAGGTCTCTTTAATTTTCCTGTAGGCAGTATCTGTCTTACCCCTAGTGAGATAAGCCTCTACATCCTTACATTTGTCTTCTAGCCATCCCTGCTTAGCCATTTTGCACTTCCTGTCGATCTCATTTTTGAGACGTTTGTATTCCTTTTTGCCTGCTTCATTTACTGCATTTTTGTATTTTCTCCTTTCATCAATTAAATTCAATATTTCTTCTGTTACCCAAGGATTTCTACTAGCCCTCGTCTTTTTACCTACTTGATTCTCGGCTGCCTTGACTATTTCATTCCTCAAAGCTACCCATTCTTCTTCTACTGTATTTCTTTCCCCCATTCCTGTCAATTGTTCCCTTATGCTCTCCCTGAAGCTCTGTACAACCTCTGGTTCTTTCAGTTTATCCAGGTCCCATCTCCTTAAATTCCCACCTTTTTGCAGTTTCTTCAGTTTTAATCTACAGTTCATAACCAATAGATTGTGGTCAGAGTCCACATCTGCCCCTGGAAATGTCTTACAATTTAATACCTGGTTCCTAAATCTCTGTCTTACCATTATATAATCTATCTGAAACCTTTTAGTATCTCCAGGGTTCTTCCATGTATACAACCTTCTTTTATGATTCTTGAACCAAGTGTTAGCTATGATTAAGTTATGCTCTGTGCAAAATTCTACCAGGTGGCTTCCTCTTTCATTTCTTAGCCCCAATCCATATTCACCTACTATGTTTCCTTCTCTTCCTTTTCCTACTGTCGAATTCCAGTCACCCATGACTATTAAATTTTCGTCTCCCTTCACTACCTACATAATTTCTTTTATCTCATCATACATTTCATCAATTTCTTCATCATCTGCAGAGCTAGTTGGCATATAAACTTGTACTACTGTAGTAGGCGTGGGCTTCGTGTCTATCTTAGCCGCAATAATGCGTTCACTATGCTGTTTGTAGTAGCTTACTCGCACTCCTATTTTTTTTAATTTTTTTTTTCATTATTAAACCTACTCCTGCATTACCCCTATTTGATTTTGTATTTATAACCCTGTATTCACCTGACCAAAAGTCTTGTTCCTCCTGCCACCGAACTTCACTAATTCCCACTATATCTATCCATTTCCCTTTTTAAATTTTCTAACCTACCTGCCTGATTAAGGCATCTGACATTCCACGCTCCGATCCATAGAACGCCAGTTTTCTTTCTCCTGATAATGACGTCCTCTTGAGTAGTCCCCGCCCGGAGATCCGAATGGGAGACTGTTTTACCTCCGAAATATTTTACCCAAGAGGACGCCATCATCATTTAATAACTATTCAAAAAAGTGACTGGCTACAGTTATATGTATTTACAGATATTTCAGTATTCTCAAATTTTATGGCAGATCTTAAGAAGGAATTTGCAACAAGATTCCAAGACTTTTCAGATGCAGAGAAGCTGTCGCGATTCTTAAAGTGCCTTTTGAAGTTTCTTCAGCAGCAGCCTGGACAGACGTGGCAGAGAAGTTGTTCTGCTTTTCAAAATCCTTATTCCAAATGGAGATAATATACTTGCAGGAAGACATTTCCTTGCAAACACATAAAACCGAATGAAACTGCATCGTCTGAAGAATTTTGGAGTAAACATATCCCAGAAAAATGGGAAAATTGCAAAAAATTATCTACATATCTGGCTACTATGTTTGACTCCACCATATTTGTGAAATTTCATTTTTAAAAATGAATTTTTTGAAGAATAAGTATTGCTCCAGACTAACAGCCATCCTGAAGACACTATTCACATAAGCTGCTCACCACATGAACCTAAGTTAAAAAAACTGGCTCAAGACCGCAAATGCAATTTCTCTCATTGATTTTTTAATACAAATAAGCCTATCTATTGTATTTCATATTTTGTGAATGAAAAATAAAGTAAATATAGTACTGAATATACTTTTTTTCTGGATTTTCCAATACAAATACACCCATCTACTGTATTTCTTTTTTTGAGTGAAAATAAAAATAAAAAAAGAGGAATACAGGTTTTTTCTGGATTTTCTAATACAAATATGTCTGTCTATTATATTTCATTATACTTTGAGAGTGAAAGTCAAAATAAAAATATAAGTAAGGGATATGAGATTTCTCTTCTGGACCTCGACAAAAATTTTCAAAAGTTTCCAAGACCCCATCTAAAATTACTTGCCGACCCCTGCTCTAAAATAATTTCAGCATGTGGACTTTTTATGTTGCAGGTTCGGAGATTTAGTCTAAACTTTCAAAACATTTCTGCAGTGAATTTAGAGAGTGTCTGCCCTTGGAATTTCATTAGTTCGCAATTACGGTGCTTTAAATTGTGCTAACTGAACTTACTTTATTTTTCGTGAATCTTCAGAAGTTTACAAAAATGTGCAATACAGTTCAGTTTATTTAAACACTCATTCAGATGGTTATTACTGCATTAGTAAACCATTATCAAATATGGTAAATGGTATTTCAATTCTGAAATAAACTCAGTTTGCTAAAATTTAAAATGCACTGAGAAGTGATCACTGTTTCACCGCAAATTCCTGCATATAACCAACACTTAAGAAATCCAACCATGCATTACAGATGCCCTATAACACTGTTTTTCTTGCTTTAATGTTTATTATATATGCTGATGCACTTGGGGGACCACAAGTCATTGAATGAACAATTATTTGGTGGATCCATAAGAATTAGCAAGTACATTTCTACCCATACAGCCACACAGGTTGGCCTCGTCTGAGAGACAGCAAAAGAATATTTAACATTTTTCTGTCATGTTGTAAAGGTTACAAATGCAAGACAGTACCAATGTAGAGATATTGGAAGAAGGGACTGGGAATAAAATTATAGCTGGGACAAATATGGAAAGATACAGAAAAAAAGGAAGCAAGTGAGTGATGCAAGCAATGACTTAAGAATAAAACCAACAGAAAAGAGTAATATTTAATATAACTGCCAGCAGAGCTCATTAATTATACAATGAAGTGAAACAAAAGCATCTGATAATAAATAAACAGGAACAGTTTTACTCTCAGGTCCCATAAAAGAATGGGCTGGGTTTCAGCAACACACAACAGAAAATAAAACGGAGAGTACAATTCAAAACAACGAAAATTGCCACACTGAAGAGTGTGCACAATAACAGGCGATAACTGAGGATAATTAAGAATACAATGAAATACACTAGAAACCAAAGAAACTGGTACACCTGCCTAATATCGTGTACGGCCCCCACGAGGACGCAGAAGTGCCACAACATGATGTGGCATGGCCTCGACTAATATCTGAAGTAGTGCTGGAGGGAACTGACACTATGAATCCTGCAGGGCTGTCCATAAATCTGTTTGAGTATGAATGGGTGGAGATCTCTTCTGAACAGCATGTTGCAAGGCATCCCAGACATGCTTAATAATGTTCATGTCTAGGAACTGGTGGCCAGCGGAAGTGTTTAAACTCAGAAGAGTGTTCCTGGAGTCACTGTGTAGCAATTCAAGACATGCGGGGTCTCACACTGTCCTGCTGGGATTGCCCTAAGTCCATCGGAATACACAATGGACATGAATGGATGCGGGTGATCAGACAAGATGTTTATGTACGTGTCACCTGTTTGAGTCTTATCTAGATGTATCAGGGGTCCCATATCACTCCAACTGCACATGCCCCACACCATTCCAGAGCCCTCACCAGCTTGAACAGTCCCTGCTACCATGGCAAGTCCCATGGATTCATGAGGTTGTCTCCATATTTTTACACATGCATCCGCTCGATAAATTTGAAATGAGCCTCACCCGACCAGGCAATATATTTCCAGTCAACAGTCTGTGTTGACGGGTCCAGGCAAGGCATAATGCTTTGTGTCGTGCAGTCATCAAGGGTACACGAGTGGGCCTTCAGCTCTGAAAGGCCATATCAATGGTTCCAACACTGACACTTGTTGATGGCCCAGCATTGAAACCTGCAGCAATTTGTGGAAGGGTTGCACTTCTTTCATGTTGAACAATTCTCTTCAATCGTCATCGGTCCTGTTCTTGCAAGACCTCTTTCCAGCCACAGCGATGTCAGAGACTAGATGTTTTACCAGATCCCTGAAATTCACAGTACACTCGTGAAATGGTTGTACTGGAAAACCCACTTCATCGCTACCTCAGAGACGCTGTGTCTCACAGCTCATGCGCCAACTATAACACCACATTCAAACTCACTTAAATCTTGATAACATGCCATCGTAGCAGCAGTAACCGATCTAAAAACAGCACCAGACACTTGTTGTCTTGGACAGGTGTTGCTGACCGCACCATTATATTTGGCCTGTTTACTTCTCTCTGTATTTGACTACGAAAGCCCCTACCAGTTTATTTGGCGCTTCAGTGTATGTTAAAAATGAGACACATTTTTCTCTTTCCATCACCTCCTTTATGTGGAAATCAGATAGAAGTGCTGAATATCTAAATGAAGTTATGCACTGCAACCAGGATAGGAACCCCTTATTTTTATATATTTTATATGGCAAGGTCTTTATATTTTCTGAAGGAATTTAATGTACGCAAGCAGAAGTAAAATGATATAATACAATTGTTGAATGGTCAGGAAACTATTTGAAGCTGTTTATCTATAACATAGTGTAGCTTAAGACTTGGTACTTTAGTTTTACTACAAGAACACAACAAGCTGATATTAAAAAATTAATGTAACAACAATCAGTTATTCCCAATGAGTCTTACCATTTGCAATGTCATCGGACATCAATTCCATATCTTTAGATTTATCACTTTTTTCTTTGAAATGTTTCATGCTATAGAGAAGAGTCGTAAAGTAATTCTGTAGTTCCAAGAATAATGGTAACCCATGCTGATCTTCACACAACCATAGCAGTTGATTTACAACTGGAGGGACCATATTTGGAGGCATTTCAGTCATACATTTGCAAATTTTGTACACAATTTGCAAATGCTGGTCAGGAGATAGTAGTACATCCCTTCAAAGATTCATAAAATGGAAAGAATTAGACACAACAAATAAATCAGAAGGATTGTCTAAAGAAATAATTCTTTAAATACTTACAGAAACATTGCTGCCAGAGGACTAATTACCTCCGGTCTCCATTTTGCCATACAAAGAGAATTTATTATCTTATCTTTATAATCAGCTCCTGTCATTTCTACACCTTCATATTCAACCCTTTCTTTTTGTTTTAACAAATGCAGAAGTTTTGGTAAAACATCTTTCCAACTGAAACAAAAGCAAAATGTGGTATTAAAATAGTATTGTAAGTAATGAGACACTTAACATTATATGTCTCAACAACAGGCAATACTATTAATGCTCAATCTACGGGATGGGACACATTGTATACAGTTCAAGCAGAAAATATTGTTGCCCTCTTAGCCGCTACCTGCCTTTGAACAAAGGGAATAAAACATAGTAGACCCTCGTTATTTTGAGATTCGATAAATCGAAAACTCTGTTAACCCATACTAGCTGTTCAGTCTCTGCTGAATTACCGTGAAAAGCCCTCCACTTAAACTAAATTTTGGATAATTCATACTACAAACTAAAATTTGGTGCCCACAATATATATTCCATATCTTATTATTCATCTGGACTGAATAAGCACTGACACATGTAATGCTGTATTCTACAGTATTTTGCATTATATATTTCACATAATTTTTCTCCATCAATGTGCTGTACTGTAATTTTGCAGCAACTGATTGCTTGCTGCTCACCTGTCATTCTCAAAGTGTAAGAGGCAAGGACAGGGGTGAGAGAGGTCAGTCAGTAGGCCACACAGAGCACACGACATGCAGCAACCCAGTGAGAGAGTGGTTCCGCTTATGTATTGTACAGCCTTTATGGCGCCTTCCATGACCACCAGCAACGTACTTCGGCCCCACATAATACCACCCAAAAACAGCAGGGAACTTCCACCTTGCTGCACTCTCTGGACAGTGCGTCCAAGGCATTCAGCCTGACCGGGTTGCCTCCAAACATGACTCCGACAGTTGTCTGGTTGAAGGCATACGCGACAGAACATGATGCCAATCCTGAGTGGTCCATTCGGTACGTTGTTGGGCCCATCTTTACCATGCTGCATGGTGTCGTGGTTGCAAAGATAGACCTCGCCATGGACGTCGGGAATGAAGTTGCATATCATGCAGCCTATTGCTCACAGTTTGAGTGATAACCTGATGTCCTGTGGCTGCACGAGAAGAATTATTCAACATGGTGGCATTGCTGTCAGGGTTCCTCCGAGCCATAATCCATAGGTAGCGGTCATCCACTGCAGTTGTAGCCCTTGGACGGCCTGAGCAAGGCATGTCATCAACAGTTTCTGTCTCTTTATATGTCCTCCAATGTCCGAACCACATCACTTTGGTTCACTCAGAGATGCCTAGACAGTTCCCTTGTTGAGAGCCCTTCCTGACACAGCGTAACAATGTGGGCGCAATCGAACCGTGGTATTGACTGTCTATGCATGGTTGAACTACAGACAACAAGAGCCATGTACCTCCTTCCTGGTGGAATGACTGGAACTTATCAGCTGTTGGGCCCCCTCAGTGTAACAGGCACTGCTCATGCATGGTTGTTTACATCTTTGGGTGGGTTTAGCGACATCTCTGAAGAGTCAAAGGGACTGTGTCTGTGATGCAATATCCATAGCCAACGTCTATCTTCAGGAGTTCTGGGAACTGGGCTGATGCAAAACTTTTTTTGATGTGTGAATTATGACCAACAGTACAACAAACAACAATTAATGATTTTTTTCCAAATTAATTTACAGAAGTAAAATGTGTAAAGGACAAGAACTGTTGTAAACTAAAACATGTTTCTTGACTAAAACTTGGTGTGCTTAAGATCAGTACATCAAAGTATTTCTGAAGTTATCGTCATTGCACTACATGAGACATTAATTCAATGGGTATAATATTGTTAAACAATATGTGCGTAGCTGTATGGTTTGGGAAAAAATACGGCAAGCACTGGACAATAGGTACATACACTTTATCACTTAAACAAATGTCACCAATACTGTTGTACATATACAGAGCAGGTATTTTTATTTTTTTTAGAGCCCATGCAAATAGAGCCCCCTCATTCATAAATATCCATAACAAGAGAAAAGGTGAACTCAACAGTTATATATTTTCAAAAAAACTCATTAATTCAAACTTTGTTAATCTGAACTGCATATTTTTGGAATTCGCAAGTTTTGACTTGGCTGAGGGTCCAGGGTGAGAGCAAGTGGATAGGCCAGTTTCGGGAGGTACTCGATTGCTGGCGAGTAGGTGGCCAATGACACATAATCAATGGCTTTTTCCAGGCCTCTGGAGTGGGGAGAGGCAGTTAGCTGTTTGGACAACACGTGTCAGAGTAATCAAGGCACTGAGGTGCAGTTTTGAGACACTGACATCATGTATATCAATTAAACTACACAAGTTATGTTCTAACTACAAATGTATACTCATAAAAGTGTATCTGGGCTGGTCAGACTTGCAGGTAACGTGTATTCTGGGGCGCTAATAGCGTAGTTCAGGACTTGTGAAGTGGTAGTTTTTGTGCTCCATAGGCCACTTTACAAGCTGTAACATTTGCTGGGACTTGGAAAAATTTTGAGTGAAATGGGACTTAGAATCAGTTAGCCAGCTGCAACTTTAATATTTCCCAAATTACAGGTAATGCGCAGTGTTGAACACTGATTTTCTGGATGCAAATCTGGCAATACTATTGAATAGACTGTGGTAACCTACTCGTGGTTACGCAAATTTTATATCTTTATTGCTATAATGAATTTATATGAGGAGCAGTCAAATGAAAACTAGACTGACGCAAAAAAAGTTAAGTAAGCTGTTTATTATTTCAGAACTAATCACCATAATCATTAACACATTTATCCCACTGTGCAGCGAGATGGTTAATGCCTACATGAAAAATTGTTTGCATCTGCTTGTGGAACCATGATTGCACCCAGAAGTGCACCTCTTTATCTGAAAAAAAAAAAAGGATGGCAACAGATGTCTTTCTTCAGGACTCCACAAATATGGAAATCGCATGGGGAAAGATCAGCACTATATGGAGGATGTGTAAGGGCTTCCCAGCAAAACTTTACTAACAACCTTGGCAACAAAAGGATGAGCCACAACATATTGATCAGCGGGCAAAGACACCACCCCCATGAAGTCGCTGCGTCACTGTGGAACTTGAGACGGTGTGCCTTGCAGTCCTGTTACATGCGTTTGCAACTGCACCCCTGTTTGACATGGGTCCCTTCTTGCCTGTTACAAAATATATTATTCATCCTCTAGTTTGGGCAGCAGTGCCTGTAGTTTGAATGTTCCCCATGGATATCAAACAATGCTGTGAGCAAAACCAAACTCCTGGGCTACTCTTGTGACACTTCATGCTGCTCCCATTTTCCTGATTATTTGTCCTCGTGCAAAGTTTCAAACGTTGTCCCTGAGCCATGTTGTAATGGAGAAGACCACCGAAGTGCACCGTGATTGCTCGATGACTGACACACATTGTCTTTTTCCTGTTCTTTCAACTGCCTAGTGTCACGGGGCCAGCCCCATTTGGTGCCATAGTCACACTGACCTCAAGCCATGTGACATCCAACATTCTGTGCATGACGATCTCCAACAATACGATCCTGCGCTTTCATTCAGTTGCACTTAGTAGTTAATGTTATGTTACTGTATCTATCTCATCCTTACATTTTGCAGAGCAGTGTATTTCTGCAAGTTTCGCTGCCGAACATGAAAGCCAGTATGTATCACTCGACTGTATGATGATGATGATGATGATGATGATGATGATGATATCGAGTCAGTATTCTGAATAGAGCATGATGGCCCAACAGTGTCTAGTGCTTAATCTCATCTCAGGGATTATTTTAATTAAATAACATTAGTACCAACCTGTTGCAAATTTTATTCTTCTAGAGCAGTAAGAGTATGTAGTATTATGACAACAACACAACTATCAAACAATATCAGCTTGTTTACACGGGGGAAAAAAAAGCTCGTTCGAATATCAATAGGTGTTTATTCAACCCTAGCAAGCAAAAGTATTGGCAGGTTATTATAGTAAGTAAAACTGCATGTATGGCTGTAACAATGGACTTTCTTTTTCCTGAGTTCAGTACAGCATGCAGTAGGGGTCTGTCAGCAGAGTACTCAGGGAGCAATCACACAGACTGACTGTACGGGTTACTCTCAAGAATTTGAGTGAGAAGATTTGCCTGTTGATGATGAGAATGTTGGTCACATGAAATGATTAATGATTTAATTAAATTGGTAATCAGAGAGCTCAGTTAAGAGCAGTGGCAGATATTATTCAGTGATGTTGGGCTATAATGGAGAAAGCTTGGAGTAACAATGAATGATTATCATCAATTGGAAACCTCTTTTAAAACAAATACATTCATTTTCTTAATTCACACTGCATGTACCAGATGGCAAACAGCATGTAAAGGAAGGGACATTATCAAGAGTTTCAAAAGTGTTGGGAGAAAGGGGTCTATGACAGAATACTGTTTCGTTTAACTGAACAAAACTTGTAACTGCCTCTCAATATGGCTCCTGTAAAAATACTCTCCACAGAAAAAGCAATATAAGACCTAATAAATGAAGTCCTGCCCGAGCTAAACAAGAAAAATTATCCTGTTGGTTTATTTTGTGTCTGCTAAAGCCTGTGATTGTGTGGGCCACAAAATTTTTCTTGCCAAACCAAAGCATAATGGCATTAATGGGACTCTTATTGGGTGAATAGAGCCCTAAGTTCCTAAAATAAAGTACAGGGTCTCATTGACATAATGTACCACATGCACATATGTAGCGCAGTAATGTGATCACTGTAATAATTGTTGTAAACTGATTTTCTCTTTGATGACATTTGGCAGCTATAGCTATGAATTATCATATGCATCTTAGTGTATTGTGTATTTACATGTTTTGTGATAAGTTTACTATTTATTGCCTCTTAAACGAAAACATGTTTACAATTCCATGAGGATCATTTCCCTTAGTATCTCTGGAAGGACATTAGCATAACTCTTTTTCTAAATATGTATTATGTATTTTTGTTTTATAGTATGTTCTACATCCTTGAACATCTCCTCACAATGGGATGTATGGAAAAAAAGTACATCAATTTAATCTAATCAAGCAAATTAATGCAGAGTCCAAACTCAATCTTGCTAGTCACAGCTCTGATAACTGAAAAGGCCTGCAGGTAGTTTACAGCTAGCAGTAGGTATTATTCTACCAAAAACTCCTCTCATTCAATTTCAAACATGCAGAACTACCTGCTAGCACCAACAGGAGACATTAATGGTCATACACTGAGGCAAGAACAGAGAGTAAAATTCGCTGTGGTCCAACTGGATGACAAGTTAAAATGGGATCAACACATGGATAAACTAATCAAGAACCTCAGTTCAGTGTGTTTTGCCTCAGAAGCAACTGTCATTGCACTGACCTTAAAGACAAAAGTATTATGTATTTTTACTCCTTGTTGTTCTATGGAATTATTGTCAAGTGCACTGCACCTAAAGTGAAGTGTCTTATGAATACTGTGTAAAGCAGATAACCAAACATCTTGCTAAGCCCTGTCTAAGGATCTTCGAGGGCTTACACTCACTTCGCAATATATTTACTCCTTAATGGTTTCTGCTGCTCATAATGAAAGTTATTTTCAACTGAACTGTAATCTACAGAATCACAATACAAGACACAATATAATCTTCATGTTGACTTTGTTCCTTTCACGGGAAGATATTCAACAAGTTCCTGCCTAACACACAGCAGCAAATTGGGAATCACTACCACTTCAAAAGAATATTAAAAACATGTGGAAGTAACCACTCTTTTTACATATTATTTGAATAACTTAATTCAAGGACTGAAAAGTTCTTTCAACAACTTGGCAAGTAGCAGTGTTCACTGTAAAGCTTCATGACAAGTAGTTATAGAGGGTATTTTTTCCACTGTGTACATATACTAGCAATTGATCAATGGGAGGATAAAAATGTATAATGAACTTATGTCCGGAAATGCATTGTTTCCATGCTAGAGACCATTTATTCAATTCCACATTGTTACACAGACAGGAGTTTAATATGCACTGTACCACACAGCCACAGTTACAGTATGTGTTCCAAATGGTTTACATGTGCCTCAATGCACGTGTGTTCACTGTAGCATGTTCTGTCTCACATGTTCACATTGGCCAGGCTGCATCCGAACAGAGTAAAGGCAGCATGAATATGATCCTCTTGTGTCGCCATGTCTGGAATGGGCACTGCATACACGATACTTTTGAGATGACACCATAACTAGAAACATTCAGACTTTAGTGGCGAAGAGGACTGGAGCACCATCATGTTGCATCCACATAGCCCTTCGAATCATCAATGGCACTTCTTAAAGCAGGGGAGACAAAGTCACTCACAAGAAACACTGATAGTTCCGGTCTGTTAAATGACTTGAAAGGAAGACTGATCCCAAAATACGGTCAACACTTTACAGCTGCACCACCACTGATCCCCCATCACCACACCATGGGGTTCTGCATACTATCCCACAGACGACTTTTACGAAAGTTGAAGATACCAATCCACGCAAAGCTGGCTGCACCTTTGAATGTGATGGATGACACAAATCCTGGAATCGTGGTTGCCTGGTGAAGAAACCAGTGACAACACTGCTCCCAATGTGGAAAGTCTGCCACTAGTAAGCCCTGCACACACTGTGATATGGATAGTAACAATTGTGGTGGGCAACTGCCTTGTACTGACACAGCAGTTGCCTTCCACAATATTATTCACATTTTCCTCCAAGTCCGATGGCCGAACATTTCAGGTACATCCTACATGATTGCCTGCTTCCTGAAACAACCCTGTCTCAGATAAACAGCCAAACACTGAATGCTGTTGTTGTTGTCGGCAGGAATATATCTTCTGATACAACATTGCTGCCTGCTGCCTGTTGCTTTTGTGTTTTTTGTAAATAAACACCATGTCAGCAAACTTTGACTCTAATACGGAACCACTATGTACAATGCTGTATCACATCTACTACAAGGTGAGTCAGCAAGAAAAATGAATTGGGCACAACATTACCAATTACTAATGCAGGAAAGGATGTTAGGGCATGGCATATGATGAACAGTACCACCCTCTAGGAGGAAACCACACATACTGTAACTGTGGCTCCATGGTACAGCAAGTATTAGACCACAGTCTCTTTAACAAAGTATGACTGGATAAACGGTGTCTAGCATGGAAATTGTGCATTTCCTGACGTAAGTTCATTAGACCTTCTTTGTTTCTTATACTTTCATTGATCAATTCCTAGAGTCAGTACACAGTGAAAAAAAAAAATCAACCTGTATGTTGTTGTTGTGGTCTTCAGTCCTGAGACTGATTGGATGCAGCTCTCCATACAGTAAAGCTGCATGCCCTCGGGAAAAATTATGGCCGTAGTTTCCCCTTGCTTTCAGCTGTTCGCAGTACCAGCACAGCAAGGCCGTTTTGGTTGAAGTTACAAGGCCAGATCAGTCAATCATCCAGACTGTTGTCCCTGTAACTACTGAAAAGGCTGCTGCCCCTCTTCAGGAACCATACGTTTGTCTGGCCTCTCAACAGATACCCCTCCGTTGTGGTTGCACCTACCGTACGGCTATCTGTGTCGCTGAGGCACGCAAGCCTTCCCACCAACGGCAAGGTCTATGGTTCGTATTTACAGATGTAGGTACATATTTTATTTGAAAAATATCATTGTAATCAAACTTTAAGCTACCATTAACTGAGGAGGTAGCAGCTTTTTCCAAAGTAGTAGCTTTCTTTCTAGCATACTACATTAGATTTAGCTGGCATAAGCATGAATAATATTAAACCGTATAATGATAATTTATTGCTAATATTGAATATAGACTAAGTTTTGTGGTGTCACCGCCAGACACCACACTTGCTAGGTGGTAGCCTTTAAAATCGGCCGCGGTCCGTTAGTATACGTCGGACCCGCGTGTCGCCACTGTCAGTGATTGCAGACCGAGTGCCGCCACACGGCAGGTCTAGAGAGACTGCTTAGCACTCGCCCCAGTTGTACAGCTGACTTTGCTAGCGATGGTTCACTGACAAATTACGCTCTCATTTGCCGAGACGATAGTTAGCATAGCCTTCAGCTACGTCATTTGCTACGACCTAGCAAGGCGCCATTATCAACTGCTATTTATCTTGTGATGCATACGTCACGCCAGCCTGCGTGAGCTTTAATGCGTGCCTTTCGGCTTCACCTCGTAGTGGCTTGGCTGTCTTGCCAAGTCACAACAAGTTTCTAGGATTTGTTTGTATACATATATAGACTTGTTTCACATCCCTGAAGGTTATACTTCTGGGTGGGGTCTACGGAGCACAATTAATTAATGAAAATACATTTTATCTAAAGGAAAATTCACTCAAGAAAACAATAATATCATGACACAACTGCTGGCCAATATTTATTTTTGGAATGCAAAACATTTAGTACTGCTGACACACACGCACACATTAAAGTACATAACACTATCGTAGGTTTTGGAGCTAGAATTTTCTTCCTTGAAGAGGAGAGAGGGATAGTTTGAGGACAGTCAAAAAGGGAGAGAAGGAAGGTCACCTATACCTCAGGATAAGAGGAACCTCTAATAGTTTTGAAAGCTAGGATGGTATCGTGTACTGCCAATGCTGTGAACATAGCCAGAAATACCATGAGAAGACACCACCATCCAGGCACCCTACAAGCCAGTTGCTTCCCAATTCTGGGGAGCCACCTTCAGATAGCACTCACACTATAGTCTGGTTCGGACATGAGCCCGTCGATGTGTCATACCCATTGACCGATAAGTGTTGTCAGCTGCCACCGACAGCACTGACAATGACAACTTCACTACCACAAAGCAGAGTGTAGCTGGAGATGCCAGTTGCAATTATAAGAATATGCGTCTTCCAAATCTGACTCAACAGCAGTTCCAAAGTTTAGGCAGTTATGTCACAGTTTTAGTTCAGTTACAATTCCCCAAGATCTACATCTGAGAGTTTAGCATAGTTCATGACAGTATGTGCACTTGGCCTAATCAGTGCAGCTCACAGCCTGCACCAGTCACAGATGCCGAGTGTAGAGTCCACTTACAAACAGTTATAGTGCCGGAGACAGTAAACTCTGCAGATAGTCAATTCTTATCGACTGTGTTAAATATAGGAAATCAAGTGCACTCATCAAGCTAGCAATAAAGTTAAGTACATTTATTGCATCTCCTGGTTTTACTTTGTGTTGGTGCATTTGTATTAGAGTGCTGCCCTGTGAGTACATTTATGTATATATATGCTTATACTGGCACCTTGTATTTTATCTATAGTTGGGGGTTCACTTCCTGTTAGATTAGCTTTAACATTCAGTCACAACATCCAAACAAAGGTGACAAGTAAGAGATCAAGTTCAAGGAAAAGTTTCATCAATCCCAACACTGCCACAGAGGAACAAAAAGGCAGTATCAACACTCACAATGAGAAAAAACAGACTCAACATGGAAGATGAGACAAAGCCCAGGTTTCTGAAAATTTTGGCCAGTCTCAGTTCAGTTTCCTTTCCAGGGAAACCATTCTGAGTGTTGTTGTTGTTGTTGTTGTTGTTGTTGTTATTATTATACTGAGACATAACTTTGTAACATACGAAAATATGTAACATAAAGTTAATACATGACCAATTACAGAGAGAGAGAGAGAATAGGCCTAAAGGCAGCAATAAAATAAGTGAAAGAAATTTGGACATGGCCCAACTGCAACTTACTGTACTACACCCCACTGTCCGCTTGCTGCAGCAACTATAAGAAACTCTAAAGCTAATGGTGGCATGCTTCACCAGACTGGACGAAAGAGACATTCCCAGCAACAGTAATATTTTAAAATGCCACAATTACCCTTTCCAGCAAGCTCAACAGAACTAGAGGCTTGAAATTATTAGTAGCAGTTCATCATGCATAATGTATTAGGTGATGTGAAATGCAAAGTTGTTTTACTTGTCTATTCTGGACCTGAAAGGTAGTTAAAAAAACTCTGCCCCCAATTGTGACCGAGTGATCCTCTCCTATTCTATTCTGATCCTGAAACTAGGCACATTTTTTTGATGAAGCAGGAATCCAAATCAAAGCTTTAAAGAGTGGACTGCACAATGACACGGTATAACTAGAATTTCAGTGCAAAAATTATAACTCTAAGAAGACTCGTGCAGAATCTCTAGTTCGAGATTTGATTATCATGCACACAATGAACTACAGACAGGCCTGCTTAGTTTAGCTACCTTGTCTGTAAAAGATTCCCCGCCATTAATTGTGGCACAAGAACAAATGCAAATATCAGCTGAGGAAATACAGTGTGAGGAAACTGACATGTTCTCAATTAGTCAACAACAGACAAAGCCAAGTGATCGCAAAACACAGGCAGACAAACTACTCAACTGAGAGAGTCAGCAAACACGTACAGTAACGCCAAACTAAAATTGTAGACACACTGTGGTCTAAACCAAAAGTGCAGCAATTCCCCTGCCCTACTCCCCAAAATGCACGATGTAGTTATTATAAAAAAAAAATCAGAGTAGGAGCAAGTACAACACTCAAACTAAGGGTTTCCTACAAACTTAATTATATATTTATATCTAAAAACAAAGATGATGTAACTTACCAAACGAAAGCGTTGGCATGTTGATAGACACATAAACAAACACAAGCACAAAATTCAAGCTTTCGCAACCAACGGTTGCTTCATCAGAAAAGAGGGAAGGAGAGGCAAAGACGAAAGGATGTGGGTTTTAAGGAAGAGGGTAAGGAGTCATTCCAATCCCAGGAGCAGAAAGACTTACCTTAGGGGGGAAAAAAGGACAGGTATACACTCGCGTGCGCAAACGCACGCCCACACGCGCGCCGCCGCGCGCGCACGCACACACGCGCACACACACACGCACACACAGAAGCAGACATTTGTAAAGGATTAGAGTTTGGGCAGAGATGTCAGTCGAGGCGGAAGTACAGAGGCAAGAATGTTGTTGAATGACAGGTGAGGTATGAGCGGCGGCAAATTGAAATTAGCGGAGGTTGAGACCTGGTGGGTAACGGGAAGAGAGGATATACTGAAGGGCAAGTTCCCATCTCCGGAGTTCTGACAGGTTGGTGTTAGTGGGAAGTATCCAGATAACCCGGACGGTGTAACACTGGGCCAAGATGTGCTGGCCGTGCACCAAGGCATGTTTAGCCACAGGGTGATCCTCATTACCAACAAACACTGTCTGCCTGTGTCCATTCATGCGAATGGTCATTCCCACATAGAATGCGTCACAGTTTAGGCAGGTCAGTTGGTAAATCATGTGGGTGCTTTCACACGTGGCTCTGCCTTTGATCGTGTACACCTTCCGGGTTACAGGACTGGAGTAGGTGGTGGTGCGAGGGTGCATGGGACAGGTTTTACACCGGGGGCGGTTACAAGGGTAGGAGCCAGAGGGTAGGGAAGGTGGTTTGGGGATTTCATAGGGATGAACTAAGAGTTACGAAGGTTAGGTGGACGGCGGAAAGACACTCTTGGTGGAGTGGGGAGGATTTCATGAAGGATGGATCTCATTTCAGGGCAGGATTTGAGGAAGTCATATCCCTGCTGGAGAGCCACATTCAGAGTCTGATCCAGTCCCGGAAAGTATCCTGTCACAAGTGGGGCACTTTGTGGTTCTTCTGTGGGAGGTTCTGGGTTTGAGAGGATGAGGAAGTGGCTCTGGTTATTTGCTTCTGTACCAGGTCGGGAGGGTAGTTGCGGGATGCGAAAGCTGTTGTCAGGTTGTTGGTGTAATGGTTCAGGGATTCCGGACTGGAGCAGATTCGTTTGCTACGAAGACCTAGGCTGTAGGGAAAGGACCGTTTGATGTGGAATGGGTGGCAGCTGTCATAATGGAGGTACTGTTGCTCGTTGTTGGGTTTGATGTGGGCGGATGTGTGAAGCTGGCCATTGGACAGATGGAGGTCAACGTCAAGGCTGCTTTAGGCGTCAGTTTCTCATGGATTCAAGCTGACTATGTCACGTCTCTCCATTTTGTGAATTCCACATTTAATAACCACACTCAAAGCAGCAACAACAGCTCTGACATTCATATGAAATTTATTTGCAAGTTATCTCTGTACAACTAACAAGATGATGAAGTTCTGTGAATCAAGGCTACTTTAAACATTAATAGTTCTGAAAAAACCACTTACCACACTCGATCTGTTGGCTGCTGGATGCATTCTGTACACCATTCTGTCAACTTCATCAACTCCTTTGACTCTAAGTGCTCAAATTCAATGATTAATAAAGTCAACAAGGCATTTGTCTGAATTGTTGATATGTCTTGTATTTGAAGTTGCTGGAGAACTTGTTTACATACCTAGGAAATTAACAAACAACAATAGAGATGAAACAAAGCTTAACTGTTAATACATAAGCAGAGAACATAATCTTTGTAACATAATTGTTAAACATCTGTATCCTATAGCAGATCAAAATAAACAAATAAATATTCATTTGATGCTACCACAACTTCAGACATTTGCAGGCTGGCCAGAGGAGACGGAGATAGTGGTCATGTGTGTGCAAGTTGACCCTGCTTGTGCGAATGTGTGTGTGTGTGTGTGTGTGTGTGTGTGTGTGTGTGTGTTCCTTTCCTTTGGCCAAAAGCTCAGCATGTCACAATTTTTTCCTTGTGCCCATCTTCAACTCAACATGTCATCTTTACGCTGAGAAGAAATCTATCCTTTTCATAACACTGTTGACACTGAACTTCCCATTGTTTGATTTTACCATGGTTTAAAGTCCCTTAGTTGCCGAGTGGTCAGTGCGTCTGACTGCCATGCAGTGGGGTCAGGTTCGCTTCCCGGCCAGTCCACAGATTTTCTCCGCTTGGCACTGGGTGTTGTGTCATCATCATCATATCATCATCATTGACTCGCATGTCGCCCAATGTGGCATCAACTGAGGGCACTTGTAATTCAGTGGCCGAAATTTCTTAGTGGGGACTCTTAGTAACCAATGCCACATGATCATTTCATTTCATCACAATGAAAAGATAGAAATGTTACTGCTATCACTAATACTTACTACAAATGGTTGTTGAATGAGCATCCACACTTTTAAAAAAATACAGCAGAACTTTACGATGTAATAAACATGTCACCTCTTATATAACTATTTTCTTCATTTTCTTCTCAATATATTTGTGCACTATTCTATCACAAAATATGTTCTAAACAAAACAAAAACTGAAATAAAGAAATGTCTAAGACAATACTACAGATTAATGTAACTGGCTGATTACTAAGCCAACAGTAGCAAGTTAAGAAAAATGAAAAACTTGTCTCATCAATGCACTAAACATGAGTCATATTGCTAAGCACTGTAAGTACCACATTCGGAGCAAAAAGTGACTGCATGAGTGATAATGCACAAGCTTTACATACATGAAATGAAACTGAAACTGCAAATAAGGGCAAGAATCAGCTGTAGAATGGAATGATAATGATAATTAGTGCCAGACCGGGACTCAAACCCGGATTTCCTCCGTATCGCGAGCAGTTGCCTTACCATTTGGCTACCCATACACAACTCACGGCCAGACCCAAACTTCCATATGTCGTCAGCCTTGCATCTACGATCTGTGCGCTGACATCCATTATGTATATTCTCGTACAGGTGAGATGTTGTACTTTAAAGTCACTTGCTCGGTATTGGCAGATAAATACGATATTGCACTGCCTGTTTTATTCTGATTACAATGCAAAGTTCCTTTGGATATGTGTGCATGTGCATGTCCAAAGGAACAGTCACTACGGCGACTACAGCACATTATGAAATACTTGAAATAAATTCACAGTCTTGTATAAAGACAACCATCAGTTGTAGAATGGAATGACTACCACGAAAATTTGTGCCGGACCGGCACTCGAACACGGATTTCCCACTTATGACGAGCGGTCGCCTCACTATTTGGCTATCCAAAGGAATTTTGCATCATAATCAGAATAACACAGGCACTGCAATATCGTATTGATCCGCTGATACCGGGCAAGCAACTTTCAAGTATGTCGTCTGACCCGTATGGGAATGTACATAATGGACGTATGAGTATAGTTCGCAGACGTATGGTTTACAACATATGGAAGTTTAGGACTGGCCATGAGTTGTGCACAGATAGCCAAATGGTAGGACAACTGCTTGTGATAAGCAGGAAATACGGGTTTTGGTCCTGGTCCAGCAAAAAAATTAATTGTCTACAGCTGATTGATGGTTGTCCCTATTCACACTTACGAGTTCATTTCATGTACTTCATAATGGCTTTAGTTGCCACAGTGTCAGTTCCTTTGGACATGGTTGCATGTCGACAGGAACTTCGCATCGTAATAAGAATAACACAGCCACTGCTATGTCGCAGATTTACATACTGTTGCACCCTTACACAAGATTAATACTACTATCACATGAAAGAACTAGGTTTTACAAGCAGTGACAAAGTGGCACAGAAAAATAGTGAACCAGGACGTATAGAATGTTTCTTTATTTCCAGCCTACAACCACAAAAGCTGTTTTCAGACTTTCAGTTTTGGTCTGTAGTGTCATCTTCAGATCTGCTTTAAACATATCCTAATATAATAAAGTATAATGGCACTGTCAATAGGTATCACAAAAAACTAGCATAGGCATCATCAAACAGAATATAAAATGGTGTGAACTAGCTCACAGAGCCAGCAGTTGTAATTTGAATGGTGCTACTGTTTGCTGTGAACAAAGTACAGCCTGCACAAAGAACATTCTTTGTCTACATCCTATCCATTTACCTTGCAACATGAGCTGTCTAGCACCACTTCATTTTCATTACAGTAATAATTATACCTTCTTTTCCAGTATGTTTGTTTTCCTGTTGCCATCACTAATTCCCAACATGAACTTCTCCAGTTTCTGCTGAGAAAATGGAAAGATTTTAACAGTTTTCACACTAGAAATCAATGTCTCACTGCCATTACATCAAAACTGATAATAGATGCTGATCAAACACTTTCCACACAAAGGGAGCTTCATTTTAAAAATCCTGTTCAGTTAAGCAAAGATACTTCAAATGATATTCTTGTGTTTATTTCTTTTGCTGTCCATCCAGTTGTCATTTTCAACTGCCCTATCTCATCAATGGCTTTTATGATTTCGTTGTTAATTTGAATTAGGAGATAGTATGGCTAACCTGTACTTAGTTTCAGGAGGTGAAATTTCGGTACTGCTAACAAACGTAATAACAGTAGAAAAAAAATCTATCCCTAGGTTTCAGATCAGCTAGTTCTTTTGTCGAGAGGGGGGGGGGGGATGTGTATAGGTTTTAGGAGGGTGAGGAAAAGAGGAAGGTCAATCAGACTCAGATACAAGGAATAAATCTGAGATACAAGGAATAAATCTGATGTGAAAATGGGAGGAGACAAAGATGAAGAGGGAGGCGTCAGAGAGGGGGGGGGGGGGGGGGGCAAACAGTACAATGTTATTTGCAATATGAAAGTGATTCACGCATCCTCCAGACAAATGGAAATCTCTTTGTCCGACTCCTCTTTCCGTTCTGAAATTCCTGCTATCATTATGAATTCTAATAAAAGCTGATGTATGTATAGTCTTCAATGTACTAAGACAGAATAAATAAATACCTCTCATCGTTAGCATAAGTTCTTCCTCATAAGCACCAAAGAGAAAGTATAGAAAAGAAAGAAATTTGTTCATTCACTGTATTCTTTAGGTCCCATCAACAAGAAGAACATCCAAGGATGTGTAATGAATCATGTCACTGCATTAAGAATAAATTATTACTATATTACTCAATACTTGGTGCTTACTCTACCAGCTTAATGTAACTTAGTAAGTTAAGAAATTGCTGCTCTGAAAAAAATCTGCTTTGTTAGTTACTGGTATATAAAATGGTTACAATTTATCTTGTACTGAGAGCTTAATACTTACCTGGAAACAGTGATCGTTTTTGAAGAAAATAGCTACCTACATCTGTATCCATAGGGGCCTATTTACAGTGCACTACTACTTATTATGCAGCTTTACAGTGAAGATTACTAGTCTGGTTCTGTACAAGCTTCATATAACATTTTGCTCACTGTCTTTCTCCTCGATACCTTTAGAATTCCAAGAGTGTATTGTAGTCAACACCATCAAAAGCTTTCCCAATCTACAAATGATGTAAAGATATGTTTGTCTTTCTTTAACTAATGTTCAAGACAAGTTATATAGTCTGTATTTCCTCATGTTTACCTACATTTCTTCCAAAAACCAACCTGATCTTCCCTGAGATCACCTTCTATCAGCTTTTTCCCCTTCTTCTGTCAATAATTGGTGTCAGTATTTTTCAACCATGACTTATTAAAATGATAGTACAGCAGTATTCACACTCATCAGCACCTCCTTTCTTCAGAATTGAATTTTTACATTGTTCTTGAAGACTGGGGTATTCTGACTGTCTCATATATCTTGCACACCAGATGGAATCATTTGGTTATGGCTGGGTCTCCCAAGGATCTCAATAAAAATGAGGGAATGTTTTTTTTAGATTTCTGTATTCCCTTTTACTTGCTTCATTTCCTGCAAATTTTTTTTTTGCTCGGTCTTTCTACCTATTTCTCCTTCTATTGCTTTCCCTACACAACCTCTCGAAGCTACCTCTTCATCTACTACTGTATTCTGTTCCCTAGACTTAGTCAAATATTGCCTAACACTCCCTCTTAAACCCTCAACAATATTTCGTTCTTTCAAATTATTCACATCACAGTGGCTTACTCACTTTTTTTTTGGGGGGGGGGGGGGGGGGGTGTCAGTGATTGTCCCCAATGAAGTTTTTGGGATCCAACTCCTGGTACAGTGAGTATTTTATTTAATATATACATGACACTTATTATAATGATTATTGCTACACTGATGACAAGAAGAGCTTTTGGTTCGCATTCATCATGGAGTTATAGCGATTATTATGATCGGATGTGCAGCAGCACAACAGTCACCCTCAGTCAACTGCTGAACAACGTGGCGAGTGGAAGCATCCATTTCTGTGGCCCTGTGATAGAATGTATAAAAAGATGAAACTGACAGATGATGAAATAAGAAATTTGCATGAGAACTCAGACCACAAATTTAGTGGGAACTATCTGAAAACTTCAAGCAGTGAAACTGTAGATGCAGTAGTGGAATGTCCGGATGAAGTAGTTTCAAACAGCAGTGAGTTGGATAAAAATGAACAGGATAAGTCTTGATATTTATTACTGTGCGCAGATAATATTGGGGCGCAGATAATATTGGGTATATTAGGATGTCTGTTTCAGTAGATGAGTGGTTAGTGTACTAGTCTCCAGTTAGGTTTTCATATTTTTACAGATATTCAAGCAGCAAGAAGGCAACTGCAGCCAAAATCACAAACTAATCACCTTGACAGAGAAGAGGCGGCCCTGCCAGGTATGACATGGGAGACAGAGCCTTACTTAAATCAAAGGCAGAGGTCTGCTGCTAGCATAATGAGAACTCCAAAAGCTTTCCTCCTGTACTTGGGTAATACGAGGGTGGTTTGAAAAGTTCTCAGAATCACAACAAGAGGTCAGCGCTAGTGCAATGAGTTGTTCACATGATATTCATTGGACTGTTGCCTGTCAGTGCTCTTGGAAGAGAGCTGTGACGGTGACATGGCTCTGTTGTTGTTCCGGTGTAGAGATTCGTTAAGATGGGGAAAAAAAAAAAAACACAAGATTCGAGCAGTGATTAAGTACTTAGTAAAGAAAGGTATGAAAACAAAGGACATTCATGCAGATTTCCAGAATACGCTGGGAGACTCTGCTCCTTCACGTTCAACTGTTGCCAAGTGGACAAATGAATTTTTAATTTCATCGGGAGAGCTTAGATGAAGATCCGCGCAGTAGTAGGCCAAGATGAGTCACTACTCCAGAAATCATTTCAAAAAGTGCACAAAATAGTCATGGAGAACTGCCAATTGAAAGTGCATGAAATTGCTCACGCTTTCCAGATGTTATCTAAAAGGGTATAGCACATTTTAACTGAAGAATTAGAAATGAAAAAATTGTCTGCAAGATGGGTGCCGCTACTCTTGACGCTGAATCAAAAAAGAATGAGAATGGACATATCAGAACAATGTTTGGCCCGTTTTAAGAGAAACGAGAAGATTTTTTGCGCCAGTTTGTCACCACAGATGAAACTTGGGTGCATTGCTATACCTCAGAGACAAAAAAACAGTCAAATCAGAGGAAACATGGTGATTCCCCACCATCAAAAAAAACAAAGAGAATTTCTTCGGGGAAAAGGTCATGGCATCAATATTCTGGGATGCGAAGGGGATTCTGTTTGTAGATTATCTCCCCACTGGGCAAACAATTACTGGAGAATACTATGCCAACCTCCTGGACAAATTGCAACAAAAGATACACGAAAAAAGGCCAAGTTTAGCAAGGAAGAAAGTTATCTTCCATCACGACAATGCCGACCCACATGCATGTGCCATCGCCATGGCAAAATTACATTAACTAAGGTATGAACTGTTGCAACATCCGCCTTATTCACCTCATATTGCTCCGTCAGACTGCCATCTCTTCCCAAAACTGAAAATTTTTTTTGGTGGACAGAGATTCACTTCAAACAAAGAACTAAGAGCCGGAGTTGACAACTATTTTGCAGGTAGGAGGAAACTCATTTTTGAGATAGGATCAAGGCACTGGAACATTGTTGGACCAAATGCATTAATCTACAAAGAGACTACATTGAAAAATACAAAAAGTTTCAGTGATGTAACTACCTTTTTTCTATTCTGTTCCAAGAACTTTTCAAACCACCCTCATACTGTGATGTACAAGGACCAAGCTAGGCATTCATTGGAAATCAGCTGAAGATATTTTCATGAAAAATTCGAAAGTTTTTGAAAGGGAAGAAATTGTGTCAGCAACTGGAATTCTTTGGAACTGTGGAGTCCGTAGACAGAACAAACACAGTTTACGAGATATATTTAATAAAGAAACTTTCTGATGTACCGAGCTTCATTTTTGAAGCATACACTGAGGCTCTTACTAAATGCCTGTGTTTTCATGATGTTCTAATTCAAACAGCTCAAAGACAGATGGACAAATTTGCTTGTCTCAGGGCCATATGGAAAATTATAGGAAGCTTCCATTGCTTTATAAACCTAATGAGACAGTTACAGGGGATGAAGAACTTGTGACCTTCTATGGGCGACACCCATTCAGGCTATATATTCTAACAAAACCATGAAAATATGGCTTAGAAGTGAACTTGTTATGTGATTCAGACATGAAATACTGCTTCGCAGAGAATCCCTATGATGGAAAGCATGCCAATGAGAAGAACCGTAACAGTGGCCCTGAAACTATTAGGAGGTTGGTTGAAATGTCTTACTTGAAACAACCAGGAAGAAACATAACCATGGACAGAAAGTTGACTACTGTTCCACTGGCATCTGAACTTTTGAAAGAGAAAATAACTACTCTTTGTACTATTCACAGTAATTAACGGGATGTACCTCTAGAACTCCATCCTGTTTCTCTTAAAAAAGCTACATCGGTTTGCCTTTATTGGTGATGCCACTTTAGTCAGTTACATGCCTGAGATAAGAATGGTTATTACAGTGTTGTCAACCAACATCACGACACGAATGTTAGGTATGAGAAGCTAGACGTATAATATTCTACAATTGCACGAAGTCTAGAGCAGATATGCTCGTTAAGTGTGTAAGAATGTACAGCTACCATCGAGCAACATGGCTATGGCCAATGTGGTGTTTTCCAACTTGACTGACATTTAGCATACAATTCATATGTTGTATTTCAAGATACACACAAGGAATGGGCAAAGAATCATCTCACAAAGAGTTCTGGAAGAAAGCAGTACCTGAAAGATCTTGTTTAAGAACTTTGCTGCCTCAACATGAAAAGACATGTTCAAAATGCTGTAGGCCTACACTCAAGATACACAACAACATTATCAACTTCTGGGTGCAAGTGTAATCAACATGAACATGCTACAAGCAGAGGAATCATCATTTCAGAGCTGTGAGGGAAAGTAACACGTACAGCTGTTCATATTCCACCGAAGAAAGGAGGTGCAAAGACTGTAACTACGCACATGCTCGCACTTCTTGCAAGAATTGTATCTGCTCTGCACACAGAAAGAAAGGAGAATTAGTTCATATTGTGAAATGTTCTGAGTATGAATCTGAGCAACCCTTGTAGTTGTAAATAAATGTAAAATCATTATTTATAATTTATTTAAACTTCATCCAAAGGAATTTCTTTTATAAAAAAAAAAAAGACCCAGAAATCCTTGCCCAGTATTAATGACCAACATTATGGAAATACTTAAGAGACATTTTTTATCCTAAGAGAGAGAGAGAGAGAGAGAGAGAGAGAGAGAGGGTCTTGGGATCAGTCGTGGCCGCCCCTCCCCCCCGCCCTTATTGGTGCTGGACGGTGCAATAAAGGGCACTGATATGAAACTGTTAATTTCCTACTGTTTTGAAATTTCTTAAGTTTTAACTTATAAATTACAGTCATAGTCCACATTTGAACCTAATAATGTCTTATGTTTTAAAATCTGGTTTAAAAATCTTTTCCTTGCTATTATGTAATCTGCCTTCCCATTATATAATCAATCTGAAACCCTCCGGTCCCCCAAGTCTTTTCGATATATATAGCCTTCTTTCATGTTAGTGTAAGTAAAAGAATTATGGACTTGTCTACTACTGGCACTTGCAGGTCATTGTTGCTAGTCCTAAATTCCACAAAATGAGTGTCTGTGTGATTAAAATTTATGCTGTTTGCTGTGAACCAGCTGAAGGTTCATTCAGCTATTATCTGGGTTGTGTCTGATAATGTGTTTGCTTCCATATCAATATACAGAGGGGGCCAGAAAATTTAGACACTCTTTGATAGTTAATATCTTTGGAACAAAATGTCATCATTGCAATTTTGCACAATAGTGTAGTCCATCATTTCTCAACAGATCTTGGCATGCTTTTTTCAGCAGATGACAGTGCAGCAATGAGTGAAGCAAGATTGTCGTTTGAACAATGCCGTACTGGAAGCACAAAAATATGACGGAGGTACACTGTAAATGGCATAATGTGTACCAACACGTACAATAATTTATCGTATTCAGGATAAATTCGAAACTAACAGTGCTGTTCAAGATGTGCATCAGGAAAGGTCTGGTCGACCAAAAACATCAAGTCAACTGTTAGCTGTGCTGTGTTCCTACATTTTACTACGTCATCTCAAAAATCTGTGAAGCAGGATCATGTGGAAGCAGGGTAAAATGATCAAGTGTATGATGAATTCTGAAGGCTGCAAAGCGTAAAGCGTACATTCCAAAATCAATGCACACTATGTACAAGGACAACCCAGATTTAATGCTGGAGCACAGTGAGTGGTTTGAAGGCATGTCTCGTGAGGATGAATGGTTTGCAGGGATGGTTATCTGGTCTGATGAGGTGCAATTCAAACTGAATGGTACTGTATATCGCCACAACTGCGTGTACTGGGCACCTGAAAATTCTCATGTTCAGATGGACAAACATGTTAATTTACCGAGTGTTAATGTGCAGTGTGGTCTGTCACCACATGGATCGACTGGCCAGTTCTTCTTTGAAGATACTATAAATGTTGATGCGTATCTTCATAAGGTGTAAACTTCAATTTCACCTGCCATCCAAGAAGTGTTTGGAAATGAAAGATTTTACCTACAACAATATGGCGTACTGCCTCACTACCACAGGCATATCAGAGCCTACTTGAATGAAAATTTACCTGGGCAATGGATGGGTCGAAGAGGAGCTGTTGAGTACCACCACAGTCTCCAGACCTTACATCTCTAGACTTCTACCTATGGGGGGACCTTGAAAAACTGATGTTTATCAACAGAAGTCAGCTACATGGGACAATCTACGAGAAACTATCAAGGTATCTTGTGCACTATCACACCAGCAACACCGCTGTAATTTGGTCAACAGTTCAGTGGCATCAACATCATTTGTCTGCCAACGGGGTCACTTTGAATGCCCACAGTAATCTTCCCCCATTTGCAAGAATTGTAATGATATGTCATTTTTTTCCATTCATATTGTATGTTCTCTACATACTTCCCTGCTTGCTCCAATAAGAGAAACATTTTCATGTTTTCTCATCTGAACTAGTTTCCAACATAGTGACAATTGTTTTCCTCCCTTTTAATAAATTTTGCTGCTGTAACTGCATACCTTGTCATCTTGCCTCATGTCTTCATTTCTGTGCGGTTTGGAGGTCACTTAAACAATTCATATAATAAATCTGTTTTCACCCTGCAGACTTACTTTCTCTGCTGTTGTATTGGGTTGGTGCTCAAGTTCATAAGTTTAACAAATATGACAAATAGACATGACACAGACATTTGTCATCAATAATATATCTTCACTATTTATAACAGTCTGCCAATGCTACAACCACTTTAAATTCTGTAACTGTGGAAATTATGTGGGTTTAAGGTGAAGAACTCTTCAAGCCATGTCTGGAGTGCATTTTCATCCTGAAAGGAAGTTCCTTGAAGGTTGTTCAATATAGAGTGAGAAAAATGAAAATCTGAAGGCACAATATCAGATGAATAAGGTAGCTGCAAAATGACTTCCCAACCCAACTCCTGTAGAGTGTTTTTTGTCAGCAGAATGAGGGCGGGCATTATTGTGGAGCAGCGTCAGTTCATGAAATCTTCCTGGTCATTGTTCTTGGACTGCATCTGTAAGACATCTCAGCTGCTGACAAATGCCAGCAGTGATTGTTACACCTCGGGAAAGCAATTCTTAGTACACCATACTGTAGTTGTTCCACCATATGCATAACATTATCTTGTGTGAATACATGCCAGTCTTTTTATGGGGAGTTGCTGCTTTGTTTGGCTCACCTGTTTGTTTCTTTCTTTTCCTTATGTTAGCATAAAGACACCACTTCTCATCACCAGTAATGGTATAGGATATGAATGGCCAGTGTTGTTCAGAAGTCAACTGATGACAAGCAAGTAGAACCGCACATATGGCCACCAGCTGATTTTTGTAATTTTGGCTTAGAGCATGTGGTACCCACACACCCAATTTTTGAACTTTCCCCACTGCATGCAAATGTTGCACGACTGTGGAATGATCACAGTTCATTACATTTGCCAGTTCTTGAGTACACTGATGTGGATCATTGTGGATTAATGTGTTAAAATGAGCTTCATCGAACCCTGTAGGTCTTCCTGAAGATGGAGTCACCAACGTTAAAACAATCCTTCATTTTCTTGCCATGCTCTGTGCAAGGGCATTATCCCCATACATGGTGCAAATATTTCTGGCTGCCTCCACTTCTGTCACACCTCTACTGAACTTAAGAAGAATACGTCAGACATAATCAAATTTCTCCACTTGGCACTCCATTTTCAAGCGTCCACAACTCCACACACTATCTCCAAACAACAAAATGATTATATATAAACTCAAATAACAACACCGAACTACAAATAAATAATGATGATTGATAAATAAACCCATAACAACCAGAATACCAAAGGACAAAACAAAAAGTATACAAAGTAAGCACCAACCTAATATGTATTTCAGTAGAAAATGATACAGATACTCATTCTTAGTTATTAATGGGTAGGATGTGATCACATTAGAGATGAGTAAAGCCTACACAATGCCAATTGCTGTTTCTGTCAATGCATATTTGAGTAAAACCAAAATATCAGTTTAAATTACAATTACATACACTTTCTCAAAAATATAGTTAGAAGCACTAGACTTCTTATCTAAAAATTATCTAGGCTATGATCTACTATAATCTCAATACATTATCACCATATCGCAGTTTGCCTGGTGGATTACACAACAGGAAAGCAAGGTGACAGAAGGATAACATCATACCATGCACAGAATAAGATGGAAGTAGAATGAAGCGAATTTCACTGCATTTACGGAGTGCTGCCAACTACACAAGTGAGATATTTTGTACGTGTTTCGTACCATACACCTACCATGGTTAAAGCTGACAGAGTTAATGAATGCTCCAGTGTTTCACAGAACCGAAACTAAAATTTCTTCTCGAAAGATAAATGAACCGTAGTGTTGCTATCCAGGTTTTAGTGAGATTACCAAAAAGTTGTAAGAAAGCAAGTATTGCAGTAGAAATCGCGGACCAGTAAGCGCAGTGCGATGGACATGTGGGTTAGGATAACATACATGCCAAAGGACTGGGAGATGGGCTACCCATGCTCAGTAGAAACTCTCACTACACAGCAGTAACAGCCAGAGCAAACAGAGCGATGTCACCACAGCAGGCCAAGTCCCATGTTGTGGGCTACGTGACCAAGGGTTGAGAAATAGTGTAACAAATGTACCTCACAGCTGTATAAATAGTTATGATTTTTGAGTTAGATTCATTCAGAGTCCAACAGAATCATCACAGTGCCAAAAGCCCACATCAGACAAAGAAGATTGGGCACATCCAGCTACAGTCACAGGTTCAAGATAGGGTTCCCTTGTGGGACTCATTGCCACAGTGCCACTGACCAAGTGGTCCAGGAAAATAATAATTAGTTGCTCGACTATCCCAAATGAATTTGATATTTGCTGGGTGTATTCACTAAAGTTTAGTGGGCTCAAAAACATTTTAAAAAATTTTTTGTTTATCATTAAGAAACAGCAGACCATTTTTGTTTCAGGCTGCAAGCAGGTTTCTGCATTTACAAGCATCTGCGGTTTTTTAAATTATTCAGTAATGGGTTGCCCCAGATCTATCAAATAAGAATCATTTAGTTCAGCACATACCAGACCATAAATTAAAACCATGATCACCCAGCTGAATGTATTTCTTAATACAATTTTAATGGTTTGAAGTTACTAGTCACAAATTTAAAAACTCAGTTTTTGAACAGTATTTTTCCAAAGAAGGAGTAATTTCTCAGCCTTAATATTTTTTGTGCTATTACACTACACAGTATAGTTACTTTTTATACAGTATCAATGATGAGAAGCTCACATAAAAAACCACTATTTAAAAAAAATGGATTTTTTAAATTATTCATTCTTTAGCCTGCAATACCTTTGTTGGGAGACCAGATAAAAATATGAAAATTACACACTTATTAGACCTTCATGAAATCAAATTTCAGCATAAATTTCAATCTTGAGATTCAACGGGAAGATAAAAAATTACAAATATGAGTCAAAAAACCATTTCTTAATATCTGTAATATCTGGACTAATGCAGTAGAGTATATCAATTACATAATTTAAACTCACAAAAAATGCATGAAATTAAAGTAACAAATGATTATTTGTTGAAACAATCCTCTGCAGAAAGTTGCAGTTGGTTAGTAGACAACATCTGTAAGACTATACAAGCTCATAAACAATCCTCTACAAGTCTGTTTTGTCTTCATCCTTCCACCAATGTCAGTTCACTCACACTCAATAAACAATGAGCTCTTTAAGTGAGCAGTTTAACAATGGAGTCTCAGCATTCTTCTAGTGTTCTTATTAATGAAGCTTGCCATAAAAGTCTGTATGGTGTGTTTGCTAAAGACATTACTTTAACTGAACATTGCAGTGAAGAAGAAGAAGAAGAAGAAGAAGAAGAGGAAGAAGTAGAAGTGTTGTTTTACTTACGAGCTGGCTCAGAGGTTAAATCAACTTGCAAGTACCATGAAATTACATACTTAAAGAAATTTCATCACCTGTTTGACCAGTCTTGCTTGGACCCTTTTAAGAAACATAAGAAGCCTTTGATGAAAGGTCTGAGAGAAATAACGTTTGATCATTATTCTAAAAATTAATGCCCTTTTATAAATTTAACATGAGTAAAGTCATTGAGTCCAACATGTTATTCTAAAATATTTTTCATTAACAAAGAAAGGAATAATGATAGCTCGGATAAAGAATTTTGTCTCTCATCAGAAACTATAAAAAAGTGGATTAAGTTAGTGGAAATACTAGGTGTATCGCCTGCTAGTAAAATTAGAAAACTAAGTGAAGAAAAATGAGCTTTTGCATTGAATGCAAAAATCGAGAAAGTGGAAACTACTGTCAAAAAGAATTTGGAAGTTTCATTTCAAAAGATAAGCTGCACTAAATCAGACGGAAGTTTGAAAAATTCACTGACTGAGTATGATGATTGACAGAAAAGCTAAAAATTAAATCTCATATTTCAAACAAAGACCATAGTGTGAATCTTATCAGTTTACTACCAAATTCTTGGAATCAAGCAAAAGTTAGTGATGAATTTAATGTAACAGTACATTTGGTTAAATTAACAAGGCAGTTAGTAAAAGAGCAGGGAATTTTATCTGCATTACAAAAGAAAAATACATCTAATTTCATAAATGAAAACACAATCTAGAAGGTTATTAGGTTTTATGACAACGACAATAACAGCCTTTTGATGCCCAGCAAAAAAGATTGTGTTTCTTTGAAAGAAAATGGTACTAAGGTCCAGAGACAAAAAAGGTTAATGTTGTGTAATTTAAATGAACTACTACTGAATTCGAAAAAAAGGAAGTCCTGACATTAAAACTGAAAGATAGAAATTTTTTGAAATGAGGCCAAAATGGTGTACTGTTGCAGGGGCATCTGGCACTCATGTTTGCATTTGTTTGTGCCACTAGAATGTAAGATTGATGATAGGTGTGGCCAATCTTAGACATTATTATAAAGACCTTTTGAAAGCTCTGGTTTGCAATATTGACAGTTACAACTGCATGATCATAGTAAAACATCAAGACTGTTCAGGCAAACAAGCGTTACTTGACATATTTGAAGAATCAAAGGCAGATGATTTGATGCCTGACAATACAGACTACAATGGGTGACAACATGACACAATGGAAATAGTGACAATTGCAAAACCATGACAAGAGTTTTCTTTGAAGTGTTGGTAGTTAACCTCGAAAACCTGAAAATGCATCATTTTATTGCCAAAGCTCAGGGTAAATTTCTGAAAGGCCTTGGCAGTTGATGAATGCTTAGCCCTTGCTGACTTTTCTGAAAACTATTCCTTTGTTGTTCAATGATTGATTGATTGATTAATTGAGAGCGGTTATGGGACGAAACGGCGAGGTCATCAGTCCCGCGATTCCGAAGTGGGTCACAGAAGAAAGAGGGTCTGCTGAAAGTGGACGGATCCACTCATGGGAGTCAAATTATAAAATAATGATCATTAAAACACACACAGTAAAGGCATAAAAGGTGAGACCACATCTAGAAAAAAAAAAAAAACTGGAAAAAAGTGGGGGTGGACATGGGGGTCACAGTCCGAAAAGACTGTGAAAGAAGTCCCAACCACAACCGACCTGCCCCTGCTCCAAGACTAAAGCAGAACCTTATATCTAGAAATAAAAACCACTTTCACAAAGGAAACTGAGGACCAGTTCAATCATCCATGGATCGTCTGCTAATTTAAGGAATCGGGAAGGCTATATTTAACACAAAGGGCCAAAAGGAGGAGACGTTACACTAATATGTGAGATGTCATCAGTCTGGCTCCACAACCACATTGTGGGGGTGGGTTGTTACATAGGAGGAAACAATGGGCGAGACAGGTATGACCAACGTGTAGACAGCATAAAACAGTGGACACATTCTGAGAGGAGTGGAACGAAGAGCGCCAAACTGCAGTAGACTCCTTGATTGTGCAGAGTTTATTACTATTAGCAGTAGCACTCTAGACGGCATTCCACTTTTGGACAAAGAGAGATTTGACGTAGATCCGCACATCTGCAGATGGAATCATGAAAGGCAATGGGGAGTAAGTATCTGCTTCTTTAGCCAAACGGTCACCCAGTTCATTCCCTGGGACGCCCACATGACTTGGGAGCCAGAGAAAGATGACTGAACAGGCAGCACACTTAAGGGCAGAGAGAAGGTCATGGATAGCAGAGACCAAAGGGTGGCGAGAGTAGCATCAATCGACAGCCTGCAGGCTGCTCATGGAGTCTGAACAAATTAAAACACTGTGGAGGGAGGCTTGAGAAACAAAAAGGAGGGGCCTGTGAATCGCTAGACGCTTCGCTGTGAACACATTACATGATCCCGGCAATAAATGGTGTTTGAAGCCAGTAGGAAACGTGAAAGCATATCCCACCTTACCGATTGTCTTAGAACCATCAGTGTAAAAGATTGTGGCACCCTGGAACTCAGCAAAGCTGGCAGACACAAGATGCCAGTAAACCATAGGAGTGACAGAGACCTTAGGTCCCCGGAACAGATCGTTCCTCATCCGTGGTCTAGGCACCATCAAAAGGGGGGAGGGGGGGGGGTTATTGGAGGAAAGACACAGAGTGCAGTCCAGTGAGTGGAGATGGAGGTCTCAACCAGCAATCCCACCCGTGGGCAGGTGTTAGAAGGGAGACATCCCCATTGGTGAAGAACACAGGGTACATATTATGGTCAGGGAACTAGAGAACAGCGATTATATAAGAAACAAGGAGTTGGCTCTGTCGGATGTGTAGAAGGGGAATGCCTGTTTTTGTGAGGAGTCTACCAACAGGACTAGTGAGAAAGGCACCAATAGCCAGATGCACAATGATGGACAGGATCAAGGAGTTTCAAAGTGGAAGCAGCTGTTGAGCCATAAACCTGATTACCATAATCTAGTCTGGACAAGACCAGAGCACGGTAAAGATGGTGAAGAGTCGAACGGTCTGCAGACCAAAATGTGTGGACCAGGAGGCGGAGAGCATTAAGCTTTCACATACATGTAGACTTTAGATGATGAATGTGGGGCAGCCATGTCAGCTTGTTGTCAAAAATAAGATCCAAGAAACGGGATTGTGTTACAACATCAAGGAGCTGGTTGCCTAAATAAAGTTCTGGGTTGGGGTGTACTGTGGGTTGACAATAAAAATGCATAACCCGCATTTTGGAAGGAGAAATCTGGAAGCCATGGACAGTGGCCCATACAGAGGCCCATCAGATGGCGTCTTGGAGCTGGCACTCAGCAGATGCTACTGAGTGGGAGCTGCACCAGGTGCAAAAATCGTCGACGTACAATGCCAGGGAAACCAGAGGCCCAACAGAAGTTACAAGCCCATTGATGGCAATGAGGAAGAGTGTGACACTTAGCACAGAACCCTGTGGGATACCATTCTCCTCAATCTGAGGGGCACTGAGTGAAGTGCCAACTCGAACACGGAAGAGCCGGTGAGATAAAAACTCATTGATAAAAATTGCAAGAGGGACCACAGAAGCCCAAGTCATGGAGGGTAACTAAAATGTGACAGCACCAAGCCATGTCATACGCTTTATGTACGTCAAAGTTGCTGGCAATGAGTAAATGCCTGTTGGATGGCTGATTCCAATCGGAGTAAATGGTCAGTTGGAGATCGCCCTGCCCGGATACAGGGACAAAAGCCCCCAGATTTGAGTACCCAACACAACCCAAAGCTGAGCATTCTTTCAAGCAGTTTATACAGTACATTCGTGAGGCTAATTGGGCGGTAGTTGTCTAGAAACGTTGGGTTTTTCGCGGGCTTAAGGATGGGGATAACTATACTGTCTCACCATTTTGCCAGAAAAGCACCTGTGAGCCAAATGTGGTTGAAGACCCTGAGGAGCTGTTGCTTCTGGGGAACGTCAAAGTGCTGTATCATTTGATTGTGGATGGAATCGGGACCTGGGGCTGTGTCTTGTGAAGAGCTAAGAGTCTGCACCAATTTCCATTCAGTGAAGGGTGCATTATAGGGATCAACGTGGTGTGAGATAAAACAGAGGGCCGTCTGTTCAACTCTGCATTCTGCAGAAGAATGGTAGCAGGGTAGGAAAAGGGTGAAAATGCCATTGCAAAGCGTCTCGCAAGGTGGTGTGCCAGGACCAATGGATCAGTGCACAGAGCACCATGGAGGTTCAGATGCTGGACAGTTGACTGATGCTGGTAGCTCAGAAGGCTATGGAGCTTGGACCAAACCTGCAATGAAGAGGCATACATCCCCAAGAAGGAAACGTAGCGCTCCAAGCATTCCTTTTTACTCCGCTTAATAAGGTAGCGAGCCTTAGCACGGAGATGCTTAAAAGTGAGGAGGTTGGTATGGCTAGGGTGTCGTTTAAATCACTGCAGCGCCCATCAGCAGTCCTGGATAGCGACTGCGACATCATTGGTCCACCAAGGTACCGGTTGATGATGAGGGGGCCTGTGGATAGGGGGAGAGCACTGCCAGCAGCACGAAGAGTAGTGGCAGAGATGCCTTGCATGACTACACCAATGGAATTTGAGAGAGAGGTGTTAAAGTTCAAAGCAGACATATATAAAGGCCAACTGGCTGTGCAGGATGCCCAACATGGGGGCTGTCTGCCTGGCGGCAGCAGGGGAACAATGGAATCACCGGAATGTGGTCACTGTCACAAAGGTCATCATGGAATGACCATCATAAGAAAGCTGCGTGGGCAGGGCAGAAGATCATGAAATCAATAGCAGAGAAGGTGCCATGAGCTGCGCTGAAGTGGTTAGGGCAACAATCATTGAGGAGACACAAATCGAGGGCCATGATAAGTTGGTCAATTAGGATACCCCTACCCACTGAAGTTACACTCCCCCACAGTGGATGGTGGGCATTGAAGTCCCCAAGGAGGAGAAACAGGGGCGGGAATTGCTGAATTAGGGTAGGCAGTGCAACGTAAGAAAGTGGCCTACCTGGAGGTAAGGTAAATGAAGTAACAGACGCAAAAGTTGAAGATAGTGACATTGGATGAAGCCTCTCATACTTTTGGTGAGCCTTGGCATAAGACAGGCAGTCCAGGGACTTGTATTCTTGGACCTCCTTCTCTCTCTTGTAAGCCAGGCAATCCGGCAAACGAGGGGAGTGGCAGTTAGCACAACTGACACACACAGGTGGCGGAACACAGGGCTTCCCTCATGGAGAGGGTGGCAACAGTCACCACACAAAGCGTCCATCGTACAGCAAGAAGACATGAGCCCAAAACGCAAGCACTGTACAGATGGAGGGACGTACACCTTCACATCACATCTGTAGCACATAACCTTGACCTTCTCTGGGAGGGTATCCCCCCGAGAGCCAGAATGAAGGCAGCGGTATCGGTGTGGTTCTCTTTGCGACCCTTCTGCACACATCAAACAAAATTAATGTCACACCACTCCAGATTTAAAGTGGGGACCTAAATGCCAAAAAGGATGAAAGAACAGGCAAGCCCAGAGTTCCTAATCAGTTTGCAGGATGAGGTCCTTATGAAAAATTACTCCCTGGTCCATATTCAGAGGTTGGTGAGGAGTGATAGACACTGGGACATTGCCAAAACAATCACAGGTATGAAGAGCTGCGGATTGGGTGGCAGAAGAAGCTCTGATCAACAGGGAACCCAACCGCATCTTACTAAGAGACTCCACTTCAGAAAACTTGTTCTCTATATTTTCCACAAGAAACAATGGGTTTGTGCAAGTGAATGTTTCTCCATCCATCCTAGTACAGATGAGGTAATGGGGAAAGGATTCCTCCATCCCAAGATGGCGAGCCTGGCCCTCCTCCCATGGTGTAGTCAGGGAAGTCAGCCAGGTCATACAAAGCAGCATTCAATGATCCTTCACCATTTGAAGATATGGCCATATTTTTGCAGTTTGATACTTTTCATGCGCCAAGCATCTGCCCTGAAAACACCCCCCCCCCCCCCCCCCCCGACCATGAGCCTCACCCAGCCACAGCAACGGCCATCTGGCACAGTGGCCATTGCCAGGAGTTCCGATGCTCCAAGAAGACAAGCAACCACCCCTTCGCATACATGGGGAGGGCACATTTCCGGTATCAGTAGCATGATCCCTGTGTTGTAAGAGGGCTCAGCCATATGGGTACATGACAGCCCACCACATGGACTGGCTACACGTGCTGGTGACCTAGCAGTGTGGACAGGGGCTACAGTGGGCAAGGAAGAGGGGAAGGAAGGGGGGAGGGGAATCCACACATCAGATGCTAGGGAGGGAGTTCTTCCCCATGTGGCTCATACTAAAAACTGGAAATTTTGAAGTGGAGGTCAAATTTAAAGTGGAGACCTAAATGCCAAAAAGGACGAAAGAACAGGCAAAAGGAACAAAATTGCAACCAATACAGGAAACCAAGTGGATAGCCAGGTCAACATAAATCACAACACCAAGAGAGGGGAACGAAGTGGCAACAAGGAAGGAACAAGGAGCGGGAGGGAGGGCAGGGAGAAGGAAATGCAGTCAGGGAAGGAAGAATTGGCCTCGGGGGCCCGTGTGCGCCACGCATGAACTCACAAAAGAACTGTGAGCTCCCTGGTGGGTCCTTTGTTGTTCAAGACAAAGTAAGAGGGCACCACTGGGTAAACAAACAGGCCACAGCTCATCCATTTGTGTTCTATCATAAAGATCAAGATAAACTAAAGAATCACAGTTTCTGTGTCATAAGCTTGAACACAATGCTTCAGCAGTGCATGGTTTGCAACTGCAATTAACAAAGTACATAAAATGGCGCCATCTTTGCATAAAGAAACTGATCTACTTGTCTGATGGTGTTGAAAAAAAAAAAAAAAAAAGAGAAGAAGAAGAAGAAGAAGAAGAAGAAGATGTAGGGGGAACAACAAAGCAAGCTGTCACAAAAGCTAGTCTGCAGCAGACCTATTAGATCCAGATCTTGACACCTCAAAAAAATGTTTAAATTCTGTAAAGAACAGTAAAAGGGGTTACCGATATTTTTGTAAAATGTGGGGAAATACGAGAACTTTACACCAGTGTCTTTAAGGAAACATTCAACACTTGACACAAGATCAGGGGCACACGATTTTTTCATTGTTTTATACCACAGCCACACAACTTGCTCAAGTGTAAGTTCACATCAACATCCGCTGATGGCAAACTTCATCAATGTGGAAAACTTCTACGACTGACACTTCAAAAGAAGGACATACTGGCTTGTGTTTATGGGGATCAGTGGTGGATTGCCGAGATACACATAATATTGATTGTCAAAACCAAGATGAGCAAAGTGCATTTTACCACCCAAAAAAGACTAAGGACCTCGTTTAAAGAAGTTGTATAGGATCAAGTCTGGACGCCTGTTAAAAATATACTGAAGGAGCTGTCTCCCCTGGAATTTACAACTGCGACTGGTTGAATTTTCAACCCAACAACCAAACTGAGTGAAGAAATTTCTCTGTTGTTCAATGAGCAACGTAGTAGAAACAAATCAAGCAAGAACAAGACACTGTACTAGTTCACATTTAAAAAAAGTGAACATAGATATGTTTAAATTATGAAACTGGTATCCATTAGTCCGAATTTTGCAGATATTAAGGAACATATTTTTGATTCACATTTGTGGTTTTTTTTTTTTTAAGCTTCCCATTGAAACTCAACATTGAAATTTATATGGAAGTTTGATATCATAAAGGTCTAATAAGTGTGTAATTTTCAAATTTTTATCTGGTCTCCTAACAAAGATATAGTAGGGCAAAGAAGGAAAAAATTCAAAAAATCCATTTAAAAAAAAGTGTACTTTTTTAAGGGTGAGTTTCTCACCATTGATACTGTATAACAAGTAACTATACTGTGTAGAGTAATAACACAAAAAATATTAAGGCTGAGAAATTGCTTCTCCTTTGGAAAAATACTGTTCAAAAACTAAATTTTTTTTTAATTTGTGACCAGTAACTTTGAGACATTAAAAATATATTAATAATTAAATTCAGCTACGTGATCGTGGTTTTAATTTATAGTCCAGTGTGTGCTGAACTAAATGCTTCTTATCTAAAAGGTCTAGGGCAACCAATTACTGAATAATTTAAAAAACTGCAGATGCTTGTAAATGTGAAAAAATGCTTGTGGCCTGAAACAAAAATGGCCAATGGTAACAAATAAACAATTTACAAGAATATTTTTTAGTCTACAAAACATGGTGGAATTTAAGAAGTGAATATGAATTTCTTCTGACATGGTCAAGCAACCAGTGCTGGATCACGTAGTACAGATTGACCCACAGAGCAGCAGGTCTCATCTTGTCTATAGCAGTCTCTACATGCCTCTGCTGTGGATCCATGTGGAGGCCAAGTGTTGCCGTTCCACACAGGAATGCCATCACAGCAAAAGTAGGAGAACACTGCTGATGTCAAGGCCTAATGTCAGGCCATGGACCCCTGTTCGGCCTGATATCATCTTCGCCGGGCTACACATGCATCTGTTTGCTAGGGCAGACACATCAACCTACAAATTGTCGTAACTCAGTGTCACCAGAGTGGGGCGTTTGTTCCTCGCATTACAAATGAAGTTATGTACGTATGAAGTTGAATAAAACATTTCTCTTGACTGGCAGTGTATCACTGTCACTGGGCCCAGAGGCCCCTCACTCCAACACTCACCCCAACGAGTGTCGTCTGCACTCTACAGAGTGGTGTCAGCAGGCAATTTCCAAGCTCATCATCACACCATTTGGTGACAGTAGACTACACCTCCAACTGCCATCCACAGATGAAGAAGATTATTTTGATTCATTCTCTCTCTCTCTCTCTCTCCCTCCCTCCCCCCCCCCCCCCCCCTCCTTTCCAAATGCGAGTGTTGAGGCATGTCAGAGTGTTTGGTTGTAAGTTCAGTATGTGACAGGTGAACACAGATGGTATTTTGTCGTGGCATAAATATAATTCTACATGGTGTCATAATACAAGTTCCTGAGAATTTACGCGAGGCACACAATAATGATATTGTTGAAGTTAAGGTAATTTAGAAGTACCAGCCTCTGAGGTAGCAGGAATTAGCATTGGTTGTATTAACATGACTAAGAGTGGGAATAGCAACTTTTTTTTAAGTGTAGTAGTATCTGCCCAAATGGGTGACAGAAGGTGTTGAGACTAGACAGCCTGGGCTGTAAGCACAGGGAAGTGCATGTGCTGGTGATTTTTTTGTCGTAAAGAGTGGAGCTGCAGCCAATGTTGTCTTAGGTACTACAGGTACTGCACAAGAAGTTGATAGCAGTGTTGCAGGTGTTGCGGCATAAATGGTACAGGCACATATGTTTCATCACAAGCAGCGTGAAGGGGGGAAAGAAAGAGGAGATGAGTTGAAAGAGGAGATGAGTTCATAGAGTGGATGATCAAGTCAATAGAGCTGAATCTGTTTAAGAATGATCAAGTCAACAGGTCTAAATCTGTTTAAGGGTATATGCTAGAGGTTCAGAATTTAGCGTGAGCACCAGCACTGGGTCACAGCCTTGCAGGGTAGACGTCTGATATGCACAATGAGCTGCTTACAGAACAGTCGCAGTCTGATGTGCGCGATGAGTACAAAGTGGATGAAGGTTACACTGTGGACCCTAGAGCAAACATTCTACTTGAACATCATACCAAATTTAGCCTTCAGCGGCAGGAAGTTGTTGTCAGTGTAGAGCTGTCACAGGACATGTGTATTGTACAAGACAAATCAGTTGAATTGTGTACAAATATACTAAGGTGTAATTTACATGGTACAGTGGCACCAGGAAATTTTTTTGGACGTAGAGTAGAGGAAAACCATGTATTTCAATGAGAATTCATTCTGTAATGAGCCCTACCGTGGGAATAATAAGTGAGACTACCTGTCAAAGTGTTGTGAATGACAGTGGTATATGTGTTTTCTTGTGAGGATAGTTCTGAAAGTATGTTTGCTGGGAAAGCTAAGGGGCAATTATTGTCCCACGGACAAAGCTCTGAAAGTTTTTCCAAAACAAAATGTTAAAAAAATCATGAGGTAAACAGATGAAATGCCAAGCGCAAGAGTTTCATAGAGCCAGATAATGTATTGTTAAAGGTGATATGTTAAACAAATTATAAAAGAGAGAGAGAGAAAGTGTTTCATTTTCAGTTTTTAAATGTAGAATGGAGAGTTAAAAGTTGTTTATGCATAAGTGTGGTAAGAGGCCTAGAAGTGAAATGTGTTTCACAGTATTTGAGATAATGAGTAGGGCAAGGGACTCGGAAGATGCGAGATTAAGCAATACAAGGAGAGAGCCCAAGTTGATAGCCATAGTAAGTGTACGAGGAATACTGTAGTATCAGTATCAGAGGAAAATGAATTTGTAGAGCTTAAGGAAGATGGGAAACAGCCATAAAGTTTAACGCACCAATTGTGTAGCATTTACGAATTGCCAGTCTAGCAGCACATACACCTGCCAGAAGACAGCAGGTCGTGTCCCATGCACGGCCATCTCCTCCTGCCTCCACAGTGGATACGTAGGTGGCGCGAGTCACCAACTGCAGCCTTTCCACAGTGGACTGCCGTCATGGCAGAGGCTGGGTAACATCACTGACATCAAGGCCAAGGCCTACTGTCAGGCCGCTGGCCATTGCTCAGCCAGATGTCAGCATCGCAGGGTGCCTACGCATGCATCTCTTCATGAGGGTGGAAACAGCTGCCTGCAAACCATCACTGGTTCAGGGTCACCACAGTAGGGCATGTTTGCCTCACATCACTAATGTGGTGATTGGTATTTAAAGTTGGATAAAAAATTTCACTCGACCAGTAGAGTATCACCTGATCATCCACCCCACTGGGTGCTGACTGCTCTCTTACACTACAGAGGATGCTGTATCAGATGAGTACCTGCTACAACACTTATTTTTGTATGGAAATGAAACATCAGATTAATTGCACTATGACTGTTACTCATCTTGTCAAGGTTGAAAATTCTTGTCTCTGCTCTCCCACGTTTGTGAATTACATTTAGTTTTTAAACTTCACCTTCTGCCAAATCAGTGTTTTAATGTTTTCCTTTTTTATTTTGGTAAATAACTGTTTTGTTTTGTTTTTAGAGAACAAAATAACTAGGGTCATACGCACCTATTTCAAAACTGCAGAACACAAAGATGAAAAAGGTGTTACAAGCGACTATATACAAGTTAAGCCCAATTAATGGAAGGAAAGATAGCTAAAAACAGGGACTTAGAGAAACGTCCATAAAATGCTTCATAGAGACAATGGAGGTCCTGACCTAGAGATAAAACATCCTTCACCATATTGCTAGACAGATAAAAAGTAAAACGCAGTCGACAACCCACACGTTGTTCGCTAAAACAGCAGATAACTCAGACAGCAAACATAAATTAAAATCTAAGTGGTTAAAAAAAAGGGCATTCTGTCAGGAAATTGCAAACTGTCAAAGGTTGAGGACAATGAGCACAAAGTGATGGCTAAGAAGACAATGCCCAATACGCAACCTAGCTAAAATCTCCCCGCAGCGAGGGGGCTGAGAGGAGATCGGCTGAGCCGCTGGGAGGGGTTTAATTCCCCAGAGCTTGTTACCATGAAGTGGTGATGCCAAAGTGACACCACCTGCTGACAGACGGCAACACTGAGATGATTAGAAGGAATGGAAGAACTAGCGGGTCTAGGTAGGACGACTGCAGCCTTGGCAGCAGCATCAATGGCCTCATTTCCTGTCAGACCGCCATGAGCAGGTACCCGCATAAACATCACAGTGGTTCCATCAGGAATGAGCAAGTGAAAGCTTTCCTGGACCCGCTGCACTAAGGGATGGATGGCACAGCACACAGAGGCTCTGAAGGCCACTGAAACAGTTGGAACAAATGACACAACTGAAAAGCCTGTGTTGCCGGTTGTACTGGGTGGCCTGTTACAGGGTGAAGAGCTCGGCTGTAAATACTGAGGAATGTTCCGGAAGCTGGTATCGAAAATCACCGGTGCCAGTGACAAAGGCACACCCAACACTACGGTCAGTCCGACAGCCATTAGTGTACACAAAGGTACTATTGTGAAGTTCCATGCAAAGATTGAGAAACTTACAGTGAACAAGTGTGTCTGGAGTAGTGCCCTTACGAAGCGAATGAAGGCCAAGTTGAACATGGTCCAACATATGAAGGCAGGAGCAATAGTCGAAAGCGAACTTCAGGCGGTAACAGAGAAGAGGAATGCACCCCATACTGATGGTCAAAGGAATCATTGAAGAAGGAAGCATAAGATGGGAGGCCAGGCATGGCAGACAAACAGCATGTGTATCTGATGAGGAGAATGTCACGTTGGTATGACAGCGGTAGTTCGGCAGCTTCTGCATAAGAACTCTCAACCAGGCTAGTGTGAAAGGCGCCTCTGGCCAAACGGATTCCATGATGGTGCATTGTATTGATGCAGCGTAAGGTGGACGGACGTGCAGATGCGTAAATGAAACACCCATAGTCTAGTTTCGAATGGATAACCGGACGAGGGTTATCAGATACGTTCCACAGGAAGTACCGCTGAAGACAAACGGGACACACAGGGTCCAGGTACAGCAGGTGGTCAGGTAAGACATATGGGAGATAAGAAAGTATCCTATCAAGCATGAGCCGCAGGAATTTCGTAGTTTCAATGAACGGAAGATCAACATTGTCCTGGCAAAGAATGAACTGCCATAAATTCCTAGAAAGAATTTTGTCAGTGGAAAAGAGGAAGCCATTTTCAATGCTCCACGAGTAAAGAAGATTGAGACAATGCTGAAGATGTCGCTCAAGGAGACGTCTGTGGAGAACTACAATAGATCACAAAATCATCGACAAGAAGGGAGCCAGAAATACCCAGTGCGAGACAGGCCATTATAGGGTTAATGGTGATAGCAAAGAGGACGATGCTCAAGATGGAGCCCTGAGGTACCCTGTTTTCCTGGATTACGGTGTCTGACATGGCAGAAGCCACACGAACCTTGAAAACTCGGTCTTTAAAAAATTCCTCAAGGAAATATGCAGGTAGCCTTGGAAGCACCATGTGTAGAGTGTATGGAGGACAGAAGTAATCCAGCAGATGTCACAGGCTTTCTCCAAATCAAAAAACACGCCCACAGTCTAGTACGCAATTGTAAGTATGAACGAGAAAGTGCTTGCCCACAAGAGAAAGGTGCTGCAACATCTGAATGTAAACATTGTGCATCCGTGGGGCAGATGATTGGGATGAAGTGAGAGCATGATATAGCTTCCTCATAGAAAAAGTCGTGTTGTAGCACTCAAAATTCTGAGATGAGAAGGATATCGCTCTAGCCTCCTCCACTCATTTCTGATGGAGGAAGGCAGGGTGAGGGTGGTTGGAGCTCGAAATCTCAGAAAAATATGGGCCCAAGGTGTTGGAGATAGCAATAGGTTCCACTATAATACCAATTGCTACTGTCAGGCTGGAACTTGGGGAATGGACCTTTCTCCAGAGAGCTGTCAGAGTTTGGCCCACACGACGGGTGAGGGAGTGGACCTGTTAAAATAAGTAGTAAATGAAATCCAGCTAGCATTTTTGCTATCCCACAATACACAACACTGCGCACGTAACTGTTTACAACGAATACAGTTCGTCACCATAGGTTGGTTGGTTGGTTGGGGTTGAAGGGACTAAACAGCAAGGTCATCAGTCCCTTGTTCCAAATGTGGTCCATTCCGATAGTGTGACATCTCAGAAAAGTCAGAAAGATAAAAGAGAAAAGGCTAAAAAATGTAAAAGGGCAGTCATGTTGTCAATGGTAAAAACAAAATGAGGTAAGTCAGCAAGAGAGCGAACCAAATGCTATGCTAGAGGCAGGAAATATCCCACCTCTGAAGTAGCAGAGGCAAGACCACCTGTGACTTAAAAGGTGCAACCGCTAGAATATAGAAGTGCGTATAGGAAAAGGAGACTAACCAATCCTAAAAGAATGATAAAAACAGAGTAAAAGGGGAAGAAAAGAGGATCTCGGCCAGTGAGGGGAGTCACGAATTTCCAAACACGGCTTACAGTGGGAGATACCCTAACACTCACCGCCCTGCCCCAACACCAGAGAGAGATTAAAAACCTTAAAACTGAGAATAATAACCACTTTCCTGGAGAAAACCGAGAACCAGGTCGACCATCCGGGATCGTCAGCCAACATCAAGGGTAAAGTACGGGGGAGACTGTACTTAGTACGCAGATCCAAAAGAAGGAGGCATTCAACCAAAATGTGGGCTACTGACTGGAAGTCTCCACAACCACAAAGTTGGGGTGGCTCATCACGCAAAAAACATGGGTCAGCCTGCTATGGCCAATGCAAAGACGACACAACGTGGTCGAGTCCTTTAGGGAGAGGCGAAAGGAAGAACGCCACGAGCCTGGTGTCACCTTAATCGCACGAAGTTTATTAGACAGGGAAGTAGCCTCCCATGAGTTGGCCCATGATTGTGCGAAGTGGGATTTGATGTGAAGACTTAAATCCACTGCAGGAGGGGTTACAGAAAATGGGGGGGGGTAAGTGACTGCTCCCCCAGCCAAACGATCAGCGAGCTCATTACCCGGGATACCCACATGGCCAGGGACCCAAAGGAAGGCAACGGAACAAGCAGCATGGTGAATATCAGCGAGATGGTCATGGATGGCAGATACCAAGGGATGGCGCGAAAAACACTGGTCAATAGCCAGAAGGCCACTCATTGAGTCCGTACATAACAAAACGTGGTTGTGTTGGGACTGTTTAACAAAGGTGAGGGCCCGGGAAACTGCCATCAATTCCACAGTAAACATCCCACATGTAGGTGGCAGCAGATGATTTTCCATTCCAACAGAGGAAATGAAGGCATATTCCACATGATCAGCAGATTTAGAGCCATCAGTGTAAAAAACAACAGCATCCCGAAACTCCCATAAAATTCGGCGGAAAAAGGAACGGAACACCATCAGGGGGATGAAATCTTTTGGACCTCGGCGGAGATCCATCCGAATTAGAGGCCGAGGAACTAACCAAGGAAGGGTGGAGGGGAGGGAGCGAGGAAGACAGGACAAAGAAGGAACCTGAAAATCACGGCAAAGAGACACAAGGTGGAGCCCAACTGGTAAACCCGCCCGAGTGCGGGAATCAGGTGGGCGACATCCATGGTCTTGGAACAGGATAGAATAGGAAGGATGAGTAGGAGAGGAATGGACAACGAGTGCATAAGACACCAGAAGCTGGGACCGCCGAACAGAAAGGGGGGGATCCCAGCTTCAACCAGGAGACTATCAACAGGGCTAGCAGGGAAGACACCGGTGGCCAAACGGATACCACAATCATGGACTGGATCCAGCACATGCAGTGTGGAAGGAGCAGCCGAACCATAAACTTGACAACCATAGTCCAAGCGAGACAGAACTAAAGCACGATAAAGACGGAGAAGGAGGGAACAGTCCGCACCCCAAGAGGAGTGGGCAAGGAAGCAAAGGACATTGAGTTTACGGAAACATCCTACCTTCAGAAGTATGATATGGGGCAGTCAAGTGAGCTTGTTGTCGAAAAGAAGACCCAGGAAATGAAACCGTGGGACCACAGGCAATCGTCGTGCATCAAGATAGAGCTCTGGATCAAGGTGGATCGTAGTACAGTGACAGAAGTGGACCACCCGCGATTTTAAAGGAGAGAACTGAAACCCGTGTGAGAGGGTCCACGCAGAGGCACGCTGTATAGCTCCCTGGAGCTGCCACTCTGCAGAGGCCATCGATGAGGAACTAACCCAAATGCAGAAATCATCCACATACAGGGCAGGGGCAACCAAAGGACTGACAGAGGACACAAGTCCATCAATAGCAATGAGGAAAAGAAGTACACTCAAGACAGAACCCTGTGGAATGCCCATCTCCTGGGTCCGTGGAGAACTAAAAACAGTACCAACCCAAACGCTGAATGACCGATGGAACAGGAACTGGCAGATAAAAATCGGGAATGGGCCCCGGAGACCCCACTGATGAAGTGTAAGTAAGATGTGATGGCGCCAGAATGCGTCATAGGCCTTGCGAAGGTCAAAAAATACTGCAACCAAATGGCAGCACTGGAAAAAAGCCTACCGAACTGCGGATTCCAAGCGAAGTAAATGATCGATCGGAAACAGTCCCTCTCGGAAGCCACAAGGGGACAATAGATCCCGAGAGTTGAGGACCCAATTGAGCCGACGGGCTACCATCCGTTCAAATAACTTGCAAACAACATTGGTCAGACTAATTGGCCAATAGCTGTCAACAAATAGGGGGTTCTTACCAGGCTTAAGGACAGGAAACATAATCCTATCCCTACACTGAGAAGGGAAGTCACCCTGGAGCCAGATACGGTTAAACACCCGGAGAAGATGTTGCTGTTGTGGAGCACTGATTTGTTGAAGCAGTTGGTTATGAATGGAGTCTGGGCCAGGGGCCGTATCATGAGAAGAAGAAAGTGCGGAAAGAAATTCCCATTCAGTAAAAGGTTTGTTGTAACATTATGACTTACAAGGGGTAAAACATAAGTTGGAAGCTTTGGCCCGCTGTTTCCGGTGAAGGAAAGCAGCCGGATAGGAGGCTGATGCTGATGCCATAGCAAAGTGGGTTGCAAGATGTTCCGCAAGAATCAACGGGTCTGTACAAAGGCCATCTGGGAGGTGAAGGCCTGGGAGGGTGGACTGCCGATGGTAACCTTGGAGAGAGCGAAGTGTAGGCCACACCCGTGACATTGGGACAGTAGAACCGAGGGAAGAAACAAATCGTTCCGAACATATCCGTTTGCTCTGTTTGATTAAATAACGGGCTTTAGCGCAAAGGCGTTCAAAGGTAATAAGGCTGGCAATGGATTGGTGCCTCTTAAGGTGTTCCAAAGCTTGATGGCAATCACGGATGGCAATGGCAACAGCCGTACTCCACCACGGGACTTGCCAGGGACGAAACGGTCCAGATGAGCACGGTACAGCAAGGCTAGCAGCGCGAACAATCGCGTCAGACACGTCATGTAGGACGTCATCAATACAACCCGACAAAGAGGGAGAAAACACGGCCTATGCAGTGTATAGAGGCCAATCGGCGTGTTGGAAAGACCAATGAGGTAACCTGTCTATCAGGGAGTGGGAAGGGAGAGAGAGAATCAACAAGAAATGGTCACTATCACAAAGGTCATCGTGTGGCGACCAGTGTAATGAAGGGAGGAGAGAGAGAGAGAAGAAAGAATGATCAATGGCAGAAAAGGTATCATGACCGACACTGAATTGAGTAGGGCATCATTAAGAAGGCACAAGTCGTGGTCTGTAATAAACTAATCTAAGAGAAGACCTCGTCTAGATGGAAATGCACTGCCCCACAAGGGATGATGAGCATTAAAATCCCCGAGAAGGAGGAAGGGAGGAGGAAGTTGCTGAAGAAGGGCAGTTAAGGCAGCAGGTGTTAGAGTCCTGTCAGGAGGGAGACAAAGATTGCAAACCGTGACCTCAGAGTCCAGGTGGACCCTAACAGCAACCGCTTCCAATGTAGTTTGAAGAGGAATCCATGTGCTAGAAATGTCTGTATGGACCAACATACTAGCGCCACCAGAAGGCCACAGGGGTCCGACCCGATTTCGACAGAAAACACGGAACCCATACAGGGTCGGTGAGTGATCATCAGTAAAATGAGATTCCTGTAGAACCACATAAGCTGCAGAGTAAGACGAAATACGGGATTTCAACTCCGGAAGGTGATGGTAGTATCCATTACAATTCCATTGGATAACCACAGAACGATGATTTAAATGGGGGTTGAACAGGCTAAAGGCAGTCATACCACCAGGTCACCACCCGTCACCAACAAGGAGGGGGCGACATCCACGAACGACAGGTCAGAATCTGGTTGTGAAGCTGGGGATGGGACCTCTGGTGACACCAGAGGCTCTTTGTCCCGGGACTTATGTTTCTTCTTCTTTTCTGTTTGAGATCGAGGAGGGCTGTGTGGCATAAAGGAGCCAGCTGCAGCAAGATCGGGAACCGAAAGAGATCGGGCGACCTGGGGGCCAACAGACCGCAGTTCTCGCAGTCGTCGCATGGCAGCAGACCTTTGGCCTGGAAGGTGCCAGGAAGGGGCATCTCAGGAAGGGCACCCTTGACCGGCAGACACCAAAGGAGTGGGACACTTCGGCTGGGGAGGGGGAGCGGCGCCCAGAGGAGACGGTGTGGGAGCCGCAGGGGAGGGGGGGAGGAGAGGGGTCCGGGACTGGGGTAAGGAATGGGGAGGAATGGGTGAAGATGTAACTAAAGCATAACTAGACGTCATGGACACAGGGTGAAGATGTTTATACTTCTTACGAGCATCTGTGTAGGTTAAACGATCAAGGGACTTATACTCCTGTATCTTCTTTTCCTTCTTTTATACCGGGCAATCTGGTGAATGTGGAGAATGATTGCCGTGACAATTAACACACACAGGAGGGGGAACACAGGGACACCCCTCATGGAGTGGACGTCCACAGTCACCACAGAGAGGGGCCTGCGAACAGCGGGAAGACATGTGTCCAAAACGCAAGCACTTAAAACACCTCATAGGAGGTGGGATGTACGGCTTCACATCACATCGATAACCCATAATCTTTACTTTCTCAGGGAGGGTATCCCCTTCAAAGGCATGGATAAAGGCACCAGTATCAATGCGATTGTCCTTAGGACCCTTCTGAACACGCCGAACAAAGTGACACCCCGCCGTCCGAGATTGTCTCGAAGTTCCTCATCAGTTTGAAGGATGAGGTCCCTGTGAAAAATCACACCTTGAACCATATTTAGAGACTGGTGGGGGGGTAATGGACACAGGAATTGTGCTAAGGGCCGCAGACTGGGCAGCTGAAGCAGTTTTGATCAGCAACGAACCCGACCGCATCTTGCACAGGGAGTCCACTTCGCCAAACTTGTCTACAATGTGTTACACAAAGAATAAAGGTTTGGTATTGGTGAAAGTATCCCCATCAGTTCTGGTGCAAACCAGATAGCGGGGGAAAGGCTTTGCCCTTAGCCGACGAGCCTGACCCTCTTCCGAGGGGATAGCCATGGAAGGGAAGGCTGAAGGGGCAGGAGTAGCAGGACTAGAAGAATCAGTTCCACGCAGAGAGACAGCCGCAGAAGAACGGCCAGAGTTCTGGACCCGTATGCGTTTCATTTGCATAGTGTCCGCCCTGATACAACCCAATCCGATCAGGCGCTCTCCTCACGGGTGCCACCCAGCCACAGCAAGGACCATCTGACACGGCAGCCATTGCCCGGAGTTCCGATGCTCCAGGATAAGGAGCAACCACTCCAAGGCTTGCATGAGGTGGTCACAGCTCAGGTATCGGAAGTGTGATCCCTGTGTGTGGAGGGGACTCAACCAAATGGGTACATAGCGACCCCACCACACGGGCTGGCTACCATGCTGGCTATGCACCCTAGCATCAGACAACGACGTAAAAGAAAAGATGGAATGAACTAGGAGGGCACACGTCGGAGACACTAGGTATGGTGCTCTTCCCCAAATGGCTCATACTACGGAAGAGAAATTTAGTAATGGAGGTCAAACCCCAGAGGGGGACCAGGGAGTGCCAAAAGGAGGTGGTGATTACGCAACAAAGCTAAATTGCAAAACCAACATAACCAGCAGGATAGCGGGGGCCAACATAAGCAAGGAGAGGAAAGGAGGGGAAGGGGAAGGAAATGCAGCTCTGGAAAGAACGAAGGCTGCAATAGTTCAGGGCCCCATGCTCACCATGCAAGTATCCACAAAAGAGTTGTGGACCCCCTGGAGGGGCCATCGTAGGATGATGGTTAAAAACGCAGAGAGCATGTCTCAGTGCGCGAATTGCGTCACAGCAGGCCTCAGTCCACCAGAAGACCGGGACACGGTGCAGTAAAGACAAAGTGCGAGGAAAGAAACGTTCTGCAGCAGTAAGGATAATGTTTGTTGAATGTCGCCAGGAAGTAGTAAAGCCTACAGTCGCCTTAGAAAGCAGTGATTTGGGTGTGCGCATAGGTGGGGTAAGAGTCAGCAAACGGACAGCACATGGGAAATGGTCACTCCAGTAGGTTTCAGAGAGAACAGACCACTTGAAATGATGGGCAACCTGGGCAGTGCAGAACGAGAGGTCCAAATGGGAACAGGTGTGTATGGAGCCTGAAAGGAACATGAGTGCTCCAGGGTTAAGGCAGATGAAGTTGAGTTGATCAGCCAACAGTACACCTCTGTGACAGGTCCTGGAAGAGCTCCAAAGTGGATGGTGCACATTAAAGTCACCGAGCAATAAAAAAGGACGAGGAATTTGCCCAAAAAGCTGGAGGAAGTCTGCCCTGGTGACACCGAATGACAGAGGGATGTAAGCAGTACAAAGGGAAAAGGCTGCAAACATTCCATTGAAGGAGGGTAATGTCGAGGAAAAAATGGAAGGAGGAGGGAGACAAGGGAAAAAATGAAGGCGTGTCATTTCAGTGGCTGTCGAGTGCCAGCGTTCGAAGACTCACTGCTACAGGTTGCAGGGTTGCAAAGGCTGGAGGATCTTGTTCCACGAGATCTATAGAGATGTCCGCATTCTCCCTCTGTTGGTCCACAGAGTCCAGGGCAGAAATACTGTTGCGGTGCACACCGGGGACTCTAATGTCAGTCAGGTGACGGCATCACATGGCAACACTGGTGAAGGGGATCCCTGAGTCAGCGAAGGAGAAGACTGTTTGCCTTTGTTTAATTTCTTGGAGCCTTTGCAAGTGGCATATGACGATTCAGATGTTTTTTGCCTGGAGGGATGTAAAAAATCTTCGTGGGAATATTCCTTCTGTCCTCTCTGGCATGCCGACTGTGTAGCAGGTGACTTCGCCTCTTTAAGCAAAAATTTGGTGGCTTGTTGCAGAGCTGGTGGAGGAGGAGCCAGATAAGCTACAGTCACACTGGGTGATTTTACAACAGTGGGGACAAATTTGAGGTTGCACGCCTACGTGGCCATGTCCTTTGTGGAGTGAGAATGGTACTGTAAGTGCCGGATGGTAAAATGCAGGGTTTCTGATTAGCCAACTTGCGAGTGACAGCGTAAGGCACTTTTATGTTTGCCCAGATCTCCCAGACAGCCCGCTCACTGAGATATATGAGACAATCTCGTGAGAATGCTACATGGTCGCCAATGCAATTGATACAGCAGGGAGGAGGCGGACAATCGCCCTCGTGAGCATCTCTACTACATGTTACACATTTGGCCGGTGTCAACAAGACATTCAAGTGTGGTTGTAACAATGACACTGGTAGCAGCGCATCGGGTACGGAATGTACAGTCGGACTGTGATTACTCCATAGCCTGCTTTAATCTTTGATGAAAGTGTTATTCTATCAAACATGAGAAAAAGAGTGTGTGTGGGCACTAAAGATCCATCTACCTTTTTCATCACCCGATGGACTGCAGTGATGCCCTGATCAGAGAGGTACTTTTGGATTTCTGCCTTGGTCAAACCAAAGAATTCAGCATTCGATGACCCTCAACACGAACATGATAGCCGTGGAGGAGCAAAGCTGCAAACAGTTGTTGTGCTCAAGAATCAGAAGTAGTCTACAAAAGCAAAGTACCACTGCATAAACGAAAGGAGGATTTCTGAATAACAAACAGATTTACCATAGCAAATGACTGATTGGCTCCACTATGTGAAACCATGGTGCAGCTGGAAGGGTCTTTCAAACATTAACCTCATTCTGTTTATGTTTAGTAGACGTAGACTGTGAAGATGATGACTGGCTCATCGCGAGAAAATCCCTCATGATTGGACTTCTTACTCAGGGGTCCCCCAATCAGACAGGGATGCACCTGCCTTCGGTGATTGTTCACATCTCAGATAACATCTTCTGAACACCTGACAGAGGGACCAATTGGCAATTTGCGGAGGTAAGAGCTGGCCTGGTCAGTACCATGTATGTGCGAACCCTACCTGTCTACCCGGGGTTGGGAATTACGTGTTACCCAGTCACCTGTTATGCACAGGGAGGAAGACGAAAATGAAGAATCTCAAATGCCGAAGTGGAGGAAAGACAGGAGAAGGGGGATGAAGAAAGAAAAAGGAACGAAAAACAGTGGAGAGACTGTTCTGACGTCAGGCTGCTGAAAACGCAGAACACATTCCCAACAACATCTCAGACATGTTCCCCTAGGGAGGGGGAAAAAGGATGGCAAGAGGAGAGACTTTCAGCATGGAAGGGAAAAGATGCTGCAAAGAATGGCGTCTCATGGTAGCCAAGCATGAACCCACTAAAGAGCGGTGAGCCCCCACTGGGGAGGGGGGTGTAAATAATAAATAAAAAAATCTAAATAAATATATAAATATTGTATTTTGCAGAAGTTGGAGCCTGAAAATCCAAATGACTTCTACAGTTCTGCAGTTTGTTTGATTGTGGAACTTGGCACGAGACGAAACAACGGTAAAGAAAAATGGGCATCACCAGGATAATGATTGGACTCTTTTACTTTTCCACAATGTAATATGTAATTTAGAGGGCAGATTGCTAAAGCACAGAGGCAGGGAAGCTCCGCTGCCTGTAATACAGATTATACACATCATTGTCATCTGGTCAACTGTATATATTAGATCATTAGCACAAGCAAATGTATAGGTAGAACACCATCTAAGTTATCCATTCTTGGTGTGGGATTTAGTATGCTGTTCGAGCATAAGCAACTTGACAAACAGTAAGTATCATATTGTGACAAATTTTACACATACGAGGGAAAAAGGCACAGCTAAGGTCACCAACGGCACATCAGAAACGTTATGGGAACCAGTTCTCATTACTTCATATATTTCTCATAAAATACTTTAAATGTTGGTGCAGTTGAGGAGCCATCACTCTTTTGTGTGCAGTAACAAAAGCATTTTGAATAACTTATCAGCAACTGGGAGAAACAACTTCCAGACATCTTAAACAGTTACTGTATCACCACATGAAAAGTTACAGGCAAAAGAAAGTAACTGCAAAGGAAGAGTGACAAACCAAGCAGCTCACAGAAAGACATTGTAATGTGGCAAAGTGGGATAACACTTATTGTATTGATCAATATCAAGTCAACTGGCATTTTCAATATACAAGTGCATAATTCTATTTGCACATTGTATGTATTTAATGCTTCATTTATTCGTATGTTTACTTCTATAAGGACTTAGTTTTCACTTCTATTTCATGTTTATACAACTTTCAGCTAATTATTCAATTTTATTATGTAACTTAGCCGAGTACCCAGCATTCCCCTAGTATGTATTTCTACCAGCCCACCGCTGCCTTCCCCTCACTCTGTTCATCTAGTCCTCCCCATGTCTATCTCAATGGGTACATTCAGCAGCATATGTGGTTACTGTCTGCAAAATGTACTATGAACAGAGTAAGTAGCAAAAAAGCAATGTAAATGTCATGAAGTCAACCCTGATATGACAGTTTTACTGCATGAAGAGAAAAAATGTAGTAAGTGATAAAACTTTTTTTCCTTTCATCATTTTGTGTGATGTGTCAGTGATAAAAAGCTTCATAAATCTTTGAAATTTTGTGTGAAGTTTATTAAGGTCACTAAGTTCTCTCACTCTTAAATACTGGATATTTGCACGTCGTGGCCTATACTTCTTTTCCATACCCACCCCTTTGATAGGTAAGTGGTTCTCATCCCCACTCCAATTCCTTCCAGACAGTAAGTGATATGTGTACCGAGTTAAGTTGAAATGGCTCCAGTGGTTTCGGAGGAGATATGGAACTTTTTTTTTTTTTCCATGACCTGATTTTGATGAACTGAAGCCTCTACTATGATCAAGTGACCTTTGAAAACCCCACAAAAATTCATCTAGTAGTTTTGGAGATCAGCGTGTTCAAAGATAAACATAGATGACAGTTTCACAGATTTATTATTAGTACAGGAGCAGCTCACAGAAGTAGTAGCGAGTAAAGCACATGATAGACTTAAGTTACTGGTAGAATACTGGGGAAGTACAATCAATCTACACAGGAGACTGCTTGCAAATCACTCGTGTGACTGGCTCTAGAAATTACTCAAGTGTGTGGGACCCATCCCAAATAGGGCTAATAGAGGATACTGAATGTTTACAGATAAAGACATCACGCATGGTCATAGGTCTGTTTTATCCATGGGAAAGTGTCACAGAGATACTGACGATAGATGAAAACTATCCCGTTAACAAAGTTTCAAGAACCGGCTTTAGATTATGACTTTGGAAATATACTACATCCCCAACATATTGTACACATAAGGACTGTGAGAATGAGATTGGAATAATTACAGCACAAGCAGAGGCATTCAATCAATCATTCTTCCCATGCTCCATATGTGAAAAAGTAATAACTTTCGAATTAAAATATTAAATATACGTATTGCTAAGAAACAAAAGTATGAAAAGGATAGGTTGGCACTCACCACTTAAAGGTGGCGTCGAGTCACAGACAGGCAGAGTGAATAAGACTGCTAAACATTTACGGTTTGGGACAAAAAAAAAAAAAAGTGGACGAAAAGAGTCCTCATTTCGAAATAAGAAACACAAAGACATGGCCACTGTCTCCAGATGCTGGGGCCAGTGGACACATACATGTGAGCTGTGTGCATGTATGAGTGTTTTCTATTCTGGAAGAACTCCTTTGCCTGAATGCTTAAATTTTTAGCAGTTCTCTTCACTGCACCTGTCTGTGACTCAATGTTTTCTCTACATAGCAAGTAGCAACCAATCCTTTTCATATTACTGTTATTCCATCCTCGACATTCCATCATTAATGAACTGTTTCCATACGAAATCCATAACAGATTACAAATTGTATTTATGGCAGATAATTTCATTTAATTTGGAAATTAATTATACATGTGACCTTTTGTAAAACACAAACTTTTAATAGCAACCTAATTAATGTATTGAGCTCAAGAAAGTAAAATAAAATACAAACTGTTGACAACTTATTTAATATTTCATAGCAATAATCACAGGAGGTAGTCTTTGTAGCGTTCTGTTAAGAGGTAGTTATGAGCAGTTCGATTTTGAAGCAGTTGAGTGCAGACTTTGGCCAGCAGTATTTCAGTTTTTGTCAAGTTCACTACAATTATTATGAAGATCGATGTAATTTTTTGGTTTTTACTAATACTGTATAATGGAAAACAAAATGATTCTTCTGAGTCCATCAATTTGTAGTTAGAGTGCTAGCATCAAATTCTGACAAGTGAAACATGGGCTCAGTTATCAAAGTCTTAACTGCAACGAGATACAGATAATCATCCAACAACAACTATTTGAAATGGAAGGAAAATTCTATTAAATCCAAACTTAGCATATTTTGATGGATCTGAAAGTACACTTAAAAGACATGCCATGATGGAATTATCTGAATGGGGCTGAAATCCATAGATGTGATGTAAATGTAGAAGGAAACAAATGATTACAATTTCAGAGGAGTCATACGATTTATTCATGAGAAAGAGCTTCACAAATTGAGCACGTCAAAAATGTGTTGGTCCACCTCTGGCCCTTATGATAGCAGTTAGTCAGCTTAGCACTAATTGATATAGTTGTTGGATGGCCTTCTGAGGGATATTCTGCAAAATTCTGTCCAACTGGCACGGTAGATCATCAAAATCCCAAGCTGGTTTGAGGGTCCTGCCCATAATGCTCCAAACATCCTCAGTTATGGAGATGATCTGGCAAACTTGTTGACCAAGGTAGGATTTAGAAAGCATGAAGACAAGCAGTAGAAACTCTTGTCATGTGTAGGCAGGCATTACCTCGCTGAAATGTAAGCCCAGGATGGCTTGCCATGAAGGGCAACAAAACAGGGCATAGAATATTGCCAACATACTGCTGTGCTATAAGGGTGCCATAAATGACAACCAAAGAGGTTGGCATAAAATGGCATCCCAAACCTTAACTCCTGTTTGTTGGATTGTATGGCAGGTGACAGGTAGGTTAGTATCCCACCGCTGTATGGCATCTCCAGATACATATTCACTGGTCACTGAATACTATTCTACACAAGTAAATGATATTCGATGCCAAATGTGTGTGACACCACTCCAAATGGGCTTGCTGGAGTACAAATCTCAATGGTAATCAGTGCAAGGGACACGTGAGCTAAGCCCCTTTTCTGTGAGTCACCTATTAACGATGCCTGTGGTCACTGAAACACTAGTTGCACACTGGACCCATAATAATGATGAATTCAGTGCTCCGAGTCCCTCTCCGATTCCTCGGTCTCCCATTCCATCATCTCCCTACGTCAACCGCTTTGTTCCTGATGCTGTGTTCAGCCACGGTTCATCCTTTCCTGCCAATATCATCAAATAGTGGCATCGTTCCTATTCATATTGAGCAATTCACTGATTACTCCAACTGGCTTCTTTGAGCCCAACTACATGTCCTATGAAATGGTGACATCTGTATATATTGTTCATGCACCTGTCTGCGAGGCATAGTTACTGTGCAATTGACTACACGAAATTAAATTCACTGAGACTTTATGCCCTGATATCAATATGTCCCTGTTTTCTATAATCGCCAACTGTGCTGCGAAACTTTGCTATAGAGTCACACGCTTATCCACTGGCCGCCAAAGTTTACATTTTTGCATTTTTTTTTTTCAACACCTGAATGAATATCATTTAGTGACGAATTTGTATAACCCTTTTGTGATGCGCCACCTTTTTTTGTCGTTGAGTGTATAACTCAGGCTAATTATAACATGAAACTCTGGTCAATTCAAAACTGCCTACGAGAGAACTGCCATAAAGGAAGCAGATCACGCAGACTGAGAATTGTTCCAGAGATAAGTCTGCCGCCCCTTTGTATTAGCATGGAATCAGTGACTAAAATTTAAAAGAGACTGCATGTCTCATACAACAATATGCCAATAAGATGACAGGAAAGTTATACAAGTATCTAGTACACCCACACCTGGGGGCAAGGCGACAGGGTTGGAACTAGAACTTTTTATGGCTACTTATAAGTTGCCATCCACCTTCCAAAATATTAAAAATATTCCATACAATCAAGTCTACCTCCCCCCTCCCTCTCCCAACAAACCTGACAACTACAGATGTGTGAAAATGCTGCCGATGCACACTACACAGATGACCAAGTACCATGGATGTTACGCGTGACTTCACTATTCCAGGCACAGAAGCTTGAACATTATAAGCTAGTCTGTTCTTAATTTAGCAGTTCTTAAATATAGTTACACCATTCATAAATTTTTGACAATGCTACTCGTACGAAAGATTCACTCTCTGAACAAAATAATTTAGTCTGTCCTGGTGTTCGCTTGTTTTAGTCGTCTGTGCACAATGGGTACTTACCCATCCAGAATTTATTTTGTGGTCCCTTTGCAAGATGTGCAATGCAGGCCATGGAATTATTTTTTAGGAAGTTGTTCTCTAAACTTATCCAATGGTTATAAGTACCACGATTATGATACATCAGTTATTCAAAGGTATATAATTTAAAAACATGGTTTGCAGTAATGGTGTTTTTAAATTAAATCAATTACACATTTAGACAATTGGAGCATCATCATCTGCTTACTGATATTGTAATACAGTTACACTATGGCTTCACAACAGATTACCTAATGATGCCTTTTTTTTACAAACATTTCATTAATGTTCCCCGCAAACCTCAGCAGCACTATTGTATCGGCTATGTCACCCTGTTACAATCCAAGCAAAGGTTCTCTGAATTCCTTGGATATTTGGGGGCAAGCCTACTTGACAATGTTCCAAATTCCAAGGCTTAAAATCAATCACACTGGTGTCCTGACTTTCTCTGAATTCTCCCAACAAATTTTACATTAAGTTTCGCTATTGTCAATATTATGTGTTCATTTTCCTTTATTTCATTTTGTAGCATAATTGTCTAATATTTAAATTATGTGACTTATCCAGAAGTCAATAAATAACCATGTAAACATATAATATTGGGCTATTTCTCTTGTTTATGCGAATTATATGGTATTCATTCATACGTTCTCTTTGTTTAAACTTTACCGTTTTTTTTAGAAAAAGATCACTTAATATTTACGATAGTTCTTTAAGAGTCACTTTGCTCTATTTATACGGTTGTGGCAAGCAGAAAGTACCAACCTGATACTCTTAATCTCTCTTTGCATACTGCGGGAACCAATTAAATAAGAAGAAAATTGCATTTATTGAACTTACTCTAAAGCTTGTAATTTCTGATGCTCCACCATAATGTGTAGCCTGAAATAAGAAGGTAAGAATTTCAGGAGCTGTTTGGTATCTGCATATTTTTGTAATGATGGCAGTCACCTGAAACAGAAACTTTAAATAAATAAATCATATCGCGAGACAAGTCACTTGCACACATAGGCATTTGAAAACACTGTCATACAGAAGATATCAGCAATGGCTACACTTCCATAGTTTAAACCAAGGTCAATTAAATCCTATTGTCAAACAAGAAAAGAAATAAAAAAGGAAATATGACATTAACTTATATTTTATAATGGAGTTTTATCCGATTTTAAGATTTAAAACTGCAAGTTTGCCACAAATGTGAGAGCAAAATATGATAGATAAAAGAACAAATGTGAAGAACAAAAACAACAGACACACAGTTCCAACAATGACAATTGTCCTGTAAGATGGTCCATCTTGTGTAACTTTATCAGATGTCGTGAGTAGCTAATTTAATTGCAATGTGTATTATTATCGCAATAGCACACAAACAGCAATTAATAATCTCTTTTTATCATCTCAGGCTAACAGTAAAATAGTAAAAGTATTGTGTGTGCCAGAGTGTTTGGACTTAATTTAACAGTAGTTAACTACTAATTTTAAAGTAGGCATACTTTTCTGCAAACCAGCCTTCCACACTGGTTCTCTACAGGGACAGCAATATACTTCAGCCAACTTACTCAATACTAGTGCTAAAATAAGAAAAATTACCCATTAGCAACTTTCTTCCCAAGTCCTTCTGTTGTGTGGGTCATAAAATTCTTCTAATGAAATGAAAATGTTATGATACTACAGAAATTTCTCTTACATCGATGCAGTCGTATCTCAGCAACAGGAAACAAAAGAGCATGTCAACAAATGTAGCTATAGGAATAAAACTAAATTATGAGTTGTTTTGAGAGTATCAGTCTTCTGACTGGTTTGATGCAGGCCACAACAAACTCATCTCCTGCGCTAGCCTCTTAATCTCAAAGTCGCATTTGCATCCTATGTCCTCAATTAGCTGTTGGATGTATTCCAACTCTGTTGTCTACTACAGTTTTTACGCTGTAGTACCATGGAAGTTATTCCGTAACATCTACCACATATCCTTTCACCGTCACCCTTCCTCTTGTCAGTGTTTTCCACATGTTTCTTCCTCACCAATTTATCTTATCAGTCCATCTAATTTTCAAGAATCTTCTGTAGCACCATATCTCAAAACCTTCAATTCCCTTCTGCTTCAATTTCCCATGGACCATGATTCATTATCGTACAATGCTGTGCTCCAAACACATATTTTCAGAAATTTCTTTCACAAATTAAGAATAATTTTTGATACCAGTACACTTCTCTTGGCGAGGTATGTCTTCTTTTCCTGCAATAGTCTGCTTTTTATGTTCTCCTTGCTTTATCCTTCACGCGTTTGTTGCTTTCAAGATAGCAGAATTCCTTATCTTTGTCTACTTCACACTCACCAAATTTAATGTTGAGTTTCTCTCTATTCTCGTTTCTGCTTCTTTTCATAATTTTTGTCTTTTGCCATTTTACTCTTGATTCATATTTTGTACTTAGATTGTTCATTCCACTCAAAAGGTCCTGTAATTTTTTTTCCCCTGCACTATGGATAGCAGTGCCATCAGCAAATCTTATCGTCATCCTTTTACCCTGACTTTTAATCCCACTCGTCAACTCATTCTTTTATTTCTTTATTTCGGTCATTGCTTCTTCGATGAACAGATTGAACAATAGGGAAGAAAGACTGCATCACTGACTCACACTCTTTTTAATCTGAAACCGTCATTCTTGGTCTTCCAGTTTTATTGTTCTCTCTTGGTTCTTGTTCATAGTTTATGTTACCTGTCCTTCTCCAAAGCTTACTCCTCTTTTTTCTCAGAATTTTGAAAATCTTGCACCAATTTACACTGCTGAACACTTTTTCTAGGTCAACAAATCCTATGAGCATGTCTTGATTTTTCTTCAGTCTTCCTTCCATTATCAAGAGCAATGTCAGAACTGCCTCTCTGGTGCCGTTACCTTTCCTAAAGCCAAACTGATGATCATCTAACAGATTCTCAGTTTTATTTTCCATTGCTTCTGTAAATTACTCTTGTCAGTAACTTGGATGCATGAGCTTTTAAGCCGATTGTGTGATAGTTCTCACACTTGTCTGTCCTTGGTATCATTGGAATTGTGTGGCTGATATTTTTCCGAAAGTCTGATGGTACACCCCCACTCTCATCGATTCTACACACCAACTTGAATAGTTCTTTGGTTGCCATTTCTCTAAATGATTTTACAAATTCTGGTGGGATGCTACCTATCATTTCTACCTTATGTGATCTCACATATTTCAGAGCCCTTTTACATGGTGATACTAATACTGGATCCCCTATGTCTTCCATATTGACTCCAATTTCTTCTTCCATCACATCATCAGACCATTCCTCCCCATCATAGAGGTCTTCGATGTACTCTTACCATCTATTCACTCTATCCTTTGCATTTGACAGTGGAATGCCCATTGCACCAATGCTCTTAATTTCACTTCAGGCGGAATAACAAGTCTGACAAGTAAACCTGGATAAAAATATCTAAGACGTAGTGAATACAGAAGCAAAACAACAACGTTAACGAGATCAATACAATAGCACAGTGAAATCAGGACCAAATGTCTGACTGACCGGGCGGAGGTTTTGCTGGCTTTAAAAGGCAGAAACAGGTGTTGATAGGTTGACAGGACAGCTGTGCCTCCGTAGCCAGTGCTGTAGCAACGACAGCAGTTCTCACAGATTATAGCAGTGCCCTCTAGCGGCCTGCAGTGAGGTCTCCGTGTCCTGCAGCGGACTTTCAAACTGGGATTTGATACCGGACAGACAAAGTGGTAGGTCATACACACTGTTTCATTTTCTAATGCAGCTCACTGCGCTCTAAACATTTCTACCCCACTTTCTCCTTTACCTGGTTAAAATATAAGGTTTTTCCTATGCATGTGGTCATGCATTCAGCCCTTGTGAGGCCAATTGAGGATCTACTTGACCGAGAAGTAGTGGCTCTGGTCACGAAAACTGGTGTGCTGACCAAATGCCTCTCCATATTCACATCCAGTGGCACCCATAGTCCAAGGATGACACGGCAGTGGATCAGTACCATTAGGGTCTTCCTGAGACTTGTTCAGAGATAGTTTAGTTTAGTTTGTACGAGAAGAAGCGAAAGTTGATCATTTTGTAGTTACTGTGTCTTGTTTTCCCCATTTTTTGTGAAGTTTACATATTACAATGTTGTTCCAGTTTTCAGGAACTGTCTTATTTCGCTGACATTATGTAAATAATCTTACAAGTACTTTTTGTACAACTTTTCCTCTCAGTTTAATCATTTCTATTGAAAACACCACCATCTTCAAAATCCTTCCCTTCCTTCATACACAGAATAGCTTTGTACACCTCATCCAGCATTACTCCCAAAATCTAGATTTTTTTTTTTTTTTTTAATAATCCTGCAAAATGTGACTTCTATGACACGAGGGGCAGGGGAGGGGGGGGGGGGGGGGGGTGCAGCCCACAACTCCATCAAAGAGAGGAAGGACAGAATCAACCAGGGTATATCCCAACATCCAATCCAAACATTCAAGCAATAAGGTAACAATCTTTAAGGATCACTTCATGGAGAACAAATGTGGATGGGTTGCTTAGCAAGCTGTAGTGCAAACAACACAGTGTGTAAAAGTCTAGAATCTTCTTAGTCAAGTGTGTTAGTGATGACAATGGCTAAATGAATGTGAAATCACAGATCTGACTGCTGGCTTCAGGGCTCTGCTGACATGTCATCAGTGTATGAACTTGTCATGTTGATTGCACTCTTGGAGATCCAGAAGCACTAAGATCTCATCAGAATCTGCTGTGACCATACATCTGCTGATGACTGACACTGTTAAGATGCCTCACAAAACTCTTTGGGTCCTGGCAGGCTAATGTACCATCTGTAAGCTCCTACTACAACGTGTGAATTCCTGAAACGTCAGCATTCCTGTCTAGAGGAAAATAGATGAAGCTATTGGAATTAGACAACTGAAGCAACATAGGCAATGGGCTCAGGCTATGGGGTACACCAAGGTACTTCTCCCCCTGTGTCTTGCTACATGAACCAGCGAACAGCACAGACCATAGAAAACCACTGCTTCCAATACTTTATTTAATCACATTAAATTTCAGAGTTGTAGAACCAAAGATAGGTTAGTTGATTTGAAAAGGAGTTAAATAAAATAAAATGGGGTGTAGTAGAATTATTAGAAATGGCAAAAAAGGAGGAGCAAATTTAATTAGAGTCAAGTTACATGTTTTCACTTTTTCTGTAACTTACAGTTTCTATCAGATCAAGGAATGATTTGTACATGTGAAAAATGTCGAGTTCCCCTGCAATTTTGAGTCCACATTAAACAGTTGGTGCCTATGTAAATGGTCGGGTAAATCAGTTGAAGCTCATAGGAAGGCAAGGCATACCATTCCCTTTAAACGAAGATGCTTAGTAAAGCTATTCTTCTTCTTCCTAGTGTTAACCCTGCCCAATAGAGGGTTTGCTGTACTCGAGATGTGGTAAATTTATTTTATTTAGCTTTGTGGCTGGATCCAATTCCTGTTACCCCAATGGCCAGTCACCAAAAGATGGGAAGCCCTGGGTGACACCTGTCTGAACTGTGTAAACTTTGTTCTGTATGTGATCATATTTTAACTGTTTGCATATCATATTTTCTGGGTTGAAATTGGAGACCAGACCATCATTTGGGTAAACAAATGGGAGAAACTGCCTAAAAACCACACTCGTTCTGGCCAGATTACTGACCGCAGTCACTAATAAGCCATGCAGATTCAATCTGGTTCTGGCCCACCTCTATGTCTCACCAGCTAGCGTGCTGCAATATACGAGCAAGTATTTTTACTTTACATGCATTTTACTGCGGAGGAAAAGAGGGAGGAAGGGGGGGGGGGGGGGGGGGAGATTCAGGTACTATCTTTATCGTAAGCGGGATCATAAACAACAATAATGCAGATAAAATATGTGAAACAGAATAGTAAGATTTAAAAAAATAAATACAACAAACACTAAAGCTATATCATGTTAAATAACAAGACATCCAGAACTTTATCAAAGGTCCCTCAATTCCTGTCCTCTTCTGTGGATACCGTCTCTTTTTCAGAAAATGAAGGAACTATCACCTCTTGTTTACTAGATTGCTAGTGATGGGTTTAGGGGCGCGTAGAGGGGAGGCAAGGATCTACTACACCCATTCCACTAACAAGTCTCAGGTACTGTCTCTCAGTGAAACTGAGTCAACATGACACACTTCACACGTGGGGAAGCTTGCTGTGTGCTATGTCAAAAGCAAGTGCAAACAGGGAGTGAGGGAGTGGACTATTAATCATCATATGTTTGAACATAGAACGAAAAATTTTATCCCTTAAGGAAATGCCGAATTTGACAGAGCTAAGAAAGGCCTAAGTCGAAACAAGGCCCCGTCAGAACTACTGATAGCCTTGGGAGAGCTAGTCATGACAAAACTCTTGCATCTGGTATGCAAGATGTACGAGACAGGCAAAATACCCCCAGGCTTCAAGAAGAATATAATAATTCCAATTCCAAAGAAAGCAGTTGCTGACAGGTGTGAAAATTACCGAACTATCAGTTTAATAATTCATGGTTGCAAAATACTAACACGAATTCTTTACAAAAGAATGGAAAAAATGGTAGAAGCCGACCTTGGGGAAGATCAGTTGGGATTCAGGAGAAATGTAAGAACACATGAGGCAATACTGATCCTCCAACTTATCTTAGAAAATGGGTTAAGGAAAGACAAACACGTTTATAGCATTTGTAGACTTAGGAAAGCTTTTGACGATGTTGACTGGAATACTCTCTTTGAAATTCTGAAGGTAGGAGGGGTAAAATACAGGGAGCAAAAGGCTATTTACAATTTCTACAACCAACCAATCCATAAGGAAGGAGACAGACTTGTTCCACTTACCGAGGAATTAACCTGACGAACGTAACCTATAAGATTCTCTCCAATATTATTCACAACAAGCTAGTTCCATAGCAGAAGAGATTCTGGAAGAATATGAAAATGGATTTCTGTCTAATAGGTCAACAACGGATCAGATATTTGTGCAGAGGCAAATAAAAGAAAAGGCTTATGAGTATAACTCCTATGTTGCCTTCAAGTAGGCCTTTGGTATTCTTGTTAGGGCAGGAATGCTAAATGATTTGCTACTGCTTGGAATACTACCTAGGTATGTTTCACTTACTCAAGCAACATTCACTGGTCCCAAGACTGCAGTGTGAGTGGATGGAGGACTCAGTAAATGGTTTAGCATTAGTACAGGAGTCAGACAAGGGGACATCCTCTCTACAATGTTTTTCTTCAAATCCCTGGTTACATAGGCACAAAAGTCAACCCAGATATGTGCATATGCTGATGATGTAGCAATTATTAGTAGAAGAAGAGTTTCACTAGAGAGAACAATAGATGAGCTGAAAGAAATCACACTACCTAGAAGCCTTACTGTTAATGAAATGAAGACTAAGTGCATGAATTTCTTCAGGAAGGAAAATAATAACTTGGATAAACTACTAGCAGCTCGCTTCAATTTTCATGTGCAGAACTTTGACTACCTGGAATGTAATGTCAAAAGACAAACTCCATGTCAACTGAAATAAAACAGTGCACCTTGGGTGGTAATAGGTGCTTCCACACTTTTACGAAATTGCTGACCCTATGGGGTCATGATTAGGTCAGCTGTAACCTACAGATGTGAAATATGGACACTAACGAGTACAGATGGACGGCAGCTCAGAACATTTGAATGCAGTGTTCTGCGCAAGATCTTTGGGGCAGTTCAGGATAACAATGGTTTCTGGAGATCTAGAACAAGCAATGACCTAGATCACTCATACAAAGAGCTGACATAAGAACAATAAAAAGCAGCAAAATAGCCTGGCTTGGAAATGTCCTTAGAATGGACGAATGCCTAAAAATGTTTTTGTAAGATGCCCAACTGGAAGATGCATAAGATTTTCCAGTCTAATTTGTCACAGGATCTTCTATGTCTCTGCTTCAAGCCTTGTCTCTGCTTCAAGCCTTCCACCTGACGCATCACCAGGAGGCCACAAGCAGTTCTGGAACAATGCTGCAGATTGTTAGTTTCATCAAAATTTTGTGAGCAAGGCTGATCATCCCAACCTCATCTAAGTATGCTAAGCATGGTCTAATTACGCGCTCTGAGATCAGATGAGGGACATTGTTCCTTTCAACGTGTGTCACAATCTGCAGTTTGCTGAATCCTGTTCCTCTAATGACAGGCAGAAAAGCCTCTTCCATGCTGAATGGGGTCTCCAGGCATACACACTGAGTGCAGAAGGTGATCCTTCCTATTCCTTTCTACCACTTCCCTATGGGATACTGTTATTCAAACAGACCCCTATTGTTTTGCTTTATCTGACACAGGACACAGCAGGTTTCACAACATGTGATGAGTGTCACATTGGCTATGTTTCAGTTATAGGGGGAAGCAACACCTCACACTAGTTCTTTTATAGATCTGGGTGTTCCACCCTCAGTTCTCCTTGGTCCTCGCCTGCCCTGCACCAGAGCCCTTAGACCTATCACTGGCACACACCAGTCAGTCAAGTCAAGTCAACTAATACTTCCTGGAGAGGAGACAGTATCCATAGAAGGAGACAGTAATTGAGATAGCTTCGATGTATGTGATAACTGTCTCTCAGTATCCTGGCAAACACACCTGTTCATAGCAGCTTCCAGTCCCTTGAAAGCAATCTGGGCAATTTCTAGCAGCTTACAAACAATAATCAATTCATCCCATGGCCAAGAACAGCGTTTCAGTGGTGTTGCTTTGTGGCTGGTGCAATGTGATTATTTGTAGCCTTTGTGGATTGTATTAATTTTGGAAGTGCAGAAGACTCTGTTACTATTCAGTTTAGGGTCACAGTGTAATAACCCTGTGCCATCACCAATCACTGCATAATGTGTTTCCTTAATGTTTATTGTATTTTTTAGCATGGTTACTTGTTGCTCTGTCAGTGAATGCAATACACAATACAAGGCACTATTCAAAATGTTTGGGACTGGTGCTGCCATCTGTTGAAAACCTTACCTTTGCACAAATTGTCAGATTCACCCTCGAAGTAGTTCCCACCCGCACGTACACACCAGTCCCATCACTTCTGCCACTGGTCAAACGTTTTCTGGAAGTGGTGTTCTTCGAGGGTGTTTATCACTGCCAGCGATGCTTCTTGAATCACCTCTAGAGTGTCGAACCATGGGCCTTTCAACTTGAGTTTCAGTTTTGGGAATAGCGCAAAGTAGCAAGGTGCCAAATCTGGTGAGTACAGTGGGTGGGGTACAACCGCCATGTTGTTTTTCGCCAAAAAGGTCATGATGAGCAAGAACATGTGACAGGTAGCGTTGTCGTGATGCAGCAGCCAGTTCCCTTGACGCCAACGTTCGGGCCGTCGTTGCCACACGTTTTCACGAAGCTGTCGCAAAACGTCACAGTAGTAGGCAGAATTCACTGTTCGGTTGGGTGGGACAAATTCTTTGTGCACAATTCCCTTGGTACCGAAGAAAATAATGATCATGCTCTTAACTTTGCTCTTCACCTGTCTCGCTTTTTTGGGTCTTTGAGAGCGTATGCGTACAGCTCACGCTCTGTCCCCCAAACACTTGTTGAATCATTGCAAGGGTCTCCGTAGCACTTTTCCCGAGATTCGCACAGAATTTGATACATACATGCTGCTCTGTTCTTGGATCCATCATAAAATTGCCACACACCAAATACAGAGTATTACGGAAATCACTGTGGACACGCAACATGTCCTCCCAGCAGAATGCCACTCCACATGGCAGCACCAGTCCCGAAAATTTTGGATTCCACCTTGTATTGTCTGCTGCTGTAATTGAACCAATTGTGAGGGTCTGACCAGTCTCTAGAAATGTTGTAACTAAGTTTATTGCAATAATGTTTTAGCCTTCCATAGGACAACTAGAACACAGATCATTTCCAATAAACAATTTTTTTTTTCCAAATTCACAAAATCAATTTCTGTCATTGTGGAATGCACACCCTCTCTCAAAAAAAAAAAAAAAAAACGATAAACTGTCGCAATCTTCTTTATTAAAGACTAATTTAGTAATCACACAACAATATGACGCAGAAGTTGTCATGAAATCCTTCTCAGAATGTGACACCTTTACCCTACATGTAAAAAACCTACAGCTGTACAGGTTTCTGATTTTGAGACTGTAAATAACACGGACATTGCATACAACTTTTTCTGCAATAAGCTAAAGTGTGACATTTTCTATGTGGTTACTCATTACGCCCTGCTTTTAGGAGTAATATTACAATACTATCATTGCCACCTCATAACATGCTCCTTTCTTGTGTTTTCCAGCCCTGCTCCTAAAAAGAATTCCAATGATTTCTCTCACTAAGTACAACACCTCCATCCTGCCTCAAAGTCAGATAAAGTGTATTGTAAACTCTTGGCAATCTTTTATTCTCATCATCACAACTTACAAATCCCACCACTTTTTGTATTCAAGTGTTAGTTACGTTAATTGCTACTTTTTGTACTCTTATACTGTGTTAACACATTCAGTGAAAAATTAAAACTCCTTGACCATGTCTGCACACTGCATCATCAATGATTTAAAAAAGAGCTGTGGAAGGGTCAGTATAATTTTGTAAAGAAGTCTGTAGGTACTCCGTTTTAAGTAGCAGGGTAGAGAGAGGGGGACACATCTGCTCACCACTTCAGTTTGCCAAGTTTCACTACTGTGCAAAACTACTACTAGAGCAAGCTCCTTGTATGTGTTTCAATCAGAATCAAATGTTTATCTTCTCAGTATTTTCAAATTTATTAGCTAATAATCTCACTTTAGATCATCCAAAGAAATTAAATCTTGAGATAAAATTAACCAACACCTGATTCTCGTCATATAAATAATGTACAAGTGGCAACATGCAATCAGTAAAAGCACTGTATGGGGATTAAACGAAAACATATGCACATAATACATAGGGCTTTTTTTTAACTTACTTCTAACAAATTAGTATTATTCTTTAATTTTCTCTTGTACTGTGTGGTCTCTCTAAATGTTCCACATCATCTATGAAAAATTGTAGTGTAGCACTGATCTATCACAATGTCTTACTAGAAAGACTACCAAACTACACAGTAGTTGGTGTTGGTGCCATTACCTAAAAACAATAATCAATCAATCAACTGATGTACCTACCATAAGGTTTACCACTGTTTACAGTTCACACCTGGTTGTTGTTGATGTAGCATTACTCAAGACAAGAACTTGAAGACATGCATTTTATGTATGATGGACCAGGGTGTAGTTCCCAGAAAGCCAAACAAATGTACACACTAAGTTTCACAACAGGTATCATCCAAACTCGAAGATTTTTTTTTTTTTTTTTCCCCCCCCCCCCCCCCCCCCCCTATGACCAGAAACTTAAGGTCAGTCAAAATTGGCAGAACCACCTGTCTGCTTTCACCTGTGAGGTAACTGTGTTATGTTGTCATGGTGGCACACGGTATACGAAAATAAACTGAGTCTGTAAAGACCGTGTTGGTACATGCAGTGATGCTCTCTAGTGTGGGATGTTTATTTCTAAATTGTTCGTGAGTGCTGTTAGCAATTCATTCGACTTCTTGAGTGCTGTTTGTGAGAATAATATTGTGAGAGTTTGTGACAGTTTATTAGTGAGTTATTTTGATATGACAACAAGATCACCAACAGGTCTCTGTATGTTGCAATGGGCGACAACATGTTTATCACAATTAAATTTATTTGGTATAACTGCCAACTATGTGTAGTGTTACATTCGTAGAGAAGGTAAGAGACTGATCAAGTTGTTGCAGTTCAGACCCAGAACCAATGTAAGTGACGCTTTCAGCAGGACAACATATGGTATTCCGTCTGGAAGGATTCCTGGTTTGAGAAGTCCTGATTGGCTATTTGAAAGGATTCATTGATGACCTATTATTTTAACCATCACTAGATTGCTATATTTATGCTGGCTGACTTTTTATTATTATTACTTTTGTGTAGTATATATGGTATGTGTATTTATGTGGATAATTTTTTGTGTACCAAAATTTTGTATTAATGTAACTTTTTAGGAAGTTATGGGGAGTTTGTTAATGGCGAGGTCTGATTTTCGATTTCACTTACATGCATGAATTTTAGTTTTGTGGCACCGAAGATTTCATTTTAGCTTTACATGTCACGTGAAATTTCCAATACCAGTATTTTTTTTAACGTATTCTTTATTGTGGTTCCGTTAATTGTTGAGGATTTTGTTTGCTTGGTTTTGCTGAGTTTCACATTATTCCTGCAGTTACATATTTTTCATATTATTTGCATCTGTTCACATGTTTAACGAGTAACATCATAGGCGTCATACTGTATAAACATGAAATAGGGTTGTCCGCTTTTTCTTTTGACATCGTCAGTCAAAGCTGATGGGTGGTAGCACAATCTTCCGTTTTTGCAGAAACTTACAAGGCACAAGACAAGACTTTCAAAGCACAGAGGCCTGGCCAAGGTTCTTCGCAAATAACAGAATTTGAAGAAATGGCATTGAATCATGTAAAAGATTAAGCACTTGGCATTTGCCAACTTTCCATTCTACACACTTCAAAAGACAATAGTACTGATGGACTGTTAATCACACTCCGATCATAATCAGAGTGTGCAATCAGTAGGCTAAATGATTTTAATCCCAGAGTTCATTTCCTTAAAAGGTTTACATTGTAATGCATGCAAAATATTGCTAGTTTTCTGGAGGCCACACAACGAGGAAAACGAAAAGACATAAACAGAACGCCTGAAACCATTAAGGTCAAAATTATACAGAGGAGACAGGATCCAGAATACAGTGAAATAAGGAACCAATGGTAGCAGATGAATGCTTCAGGTGATACAGGGTGCTGAATGAGCAAATGTGTGTTAGGCATATTTCTGCAAACTGCTCAAGACTCTGCAGCAACATTTGTGGCATTATTTTTGAAAACACTTCACAATTGTCTGTCATGTGTCTACAGTGGAATTTTCCCTAAGGGGCTACAGAAGTTGGTATTTGAAAACACCAGTAAGAACTGTAGAGAAAACTTAAAATGTCCCCTCCCAGATTCTATCCGTTCCCTTTTATTGTAATGAAGAACAGATGCAATGTATTATGAACTTTTAAGGTTTGTACATATTTGCATATGTACACCATACAAGAAACGATAAAGGGGCAGTGAGTTTAGTAATTAATGTCCCATCAACAGAGACACTGACTGCCCTAAAAATGAAGTATTAACTCTATTGGGAAAGGAGAGGCACTCAAGCTGGTGGTAGCCTCGATTTGTGAACCAGGCAGTGTCTTAACTACTTGACACCTTGCTTGGTAACTACCCAACTGTGTCTGGAGAATAGCAATCAGCAAATTCTGTTAAACAAATTGTTTTCATACATTTCCAAGATACTTCAAAGTTTCTTTATTACACTGAGTGTCCTCCAGCATTCATTCTTAGCTTTAATTACCCCTCATTAACTTGTAGGTAAAGCTTTGACTCTTTGTATCACTTTTCCATTGCTGAATGCAATATTCAGGTGCTGACTGGGTCTGGAAGCCTCCACACACCTCTTAATTTATCTAGGATACTATCACTGACTATGAAATATGTCTGATGCAATATAATCATCCACTTTACGTTTTTGTCAACATTCTTCTGGCATCATTCCACAGTCTATGGTATTTTCCCCATACTTTTCTTTGTATGATACTTACAAGGGAAACTCCCCAACATGACCAGTTCACATTTTGTGATAAGATGGCCCAGTGGATAGCTCATCAAAAACTGAACACAGATAAAGCATGAAAATAGGAAGGAGGTGTACTGAACTGTGAAAAAGAAGGAAAATCTAAACACTGAATGGTCCAAACTCTAGATGAGCAACATCAAGAGAATCTGAACAGCTACGACACTGCGAAGACAGAGACTGGCGTTCGGTTTTCATTTCTGTGAGAGGTCTATGCTGTTTGTCACTTGTTCTCACTATTTGTCATATTTACTTGCAATGAGAATATAGTCTTACCACAGTGGTTTTAGGGCGCACAACTACAATGGTCATTAGCGGGTCTTACCACGGCTCATATTCTTAAACCACTGTACAGTATGACAATGTGTACAGTATGGTAACTGCCAAGACTACAGAAGGAGAATAGACACGTCGATGACCTGACAGAAAGTTCATAATTTTGTGAGAAAAATAAATAAATAAATAAATAAAATGATATGGTTATAATAGAGGGAAACATTCCACGTAGGAAATATATATCTAAAAATAAAGATGATGTGACTTACCAAATGAAAGTGCTGGCAGGTCGACAGACACACAAACAAACACAAACATACACACAAAATTCAAGCTTTCGCAACAAACTGTTGCCTCATCAGGAAAGAGGGAAGGAGAGGGAAAGACGAAAGGATGTGGGTTTTAAGGGAGAGGGTAAGGAGTCATTCCAATCCCGGGAGCGGAAAGACTTACCTTAGCGGGAAAAAAGGACAGGTATACACTCGCGCACACACACACATATCCATCCACACATATGTCTGTATATGTGTGGATGGATATGTGTGTGTGTGCGCGAGTGTATACCCGTCCTTTTTTCCCGCTAAGGTAAGTCTTTCCGCTCCCAGGATTGGAATGATTCCTTACCCTCTCCCTTAAAACCCACATCCTTTTGTCTTTCCCTCTCCTTCCCTCTTTCCTGATGAGGCAACAGTTTGTTGCGAAAGCTTGAATTTTATGTGTATGTTTGTGTTTGTTTGTGTGTCTGTCGACCTGCCAGCACTTTCATTTGGTAAGTCACATCATCTTTGTTTTTAGATATATAAATAAATAAAATGACGCACAAGTTAGATTTGAACACTGATCTCCCCCAGTGCAATCCAACACCGTTACCACATAATCACGATGTCCTCCCTGGCTGTTCAAATTCACTTGATGTTGCACACCTTGACCTTGAAACTTTCACTGTTTCGATTTTGCTTCTTTTTTCTGAGTTCAGTACACATTCTTCCTATTTTCAGGCTTGATTCGTGTTTTTAACGGGCTATCCACTGGGCCATTTTGCCACTTGAGGACTTTTGGTAGGGAGGACAAAGCATGTTATCTTGGGTGAAAAGTCATCATCAGATGTAGAAGTAACTTCAGCTGTGCCCCAGCGAAGTGTATTGGAACCCTTGCTGTGCATGTTGGATATTAATGACCTTGTAGGATACATTAATAGTAAAATCAGGTATTTTTGCAGATGATGGAGTTACCTATAATAAAGTACTTTCAGAAAGAAGCTGCATACATATTCAGTCAGATCTTAAGAAGATTTCAAAGTGGTGCAGAGATTGGAAAATCGCTTAAATGTTCAGAAATGTAATATTTTGCACTTCACAAAATGAAAGAAATGTAGTACCCTATGCTAATATCAATCAATCACTGTTGGAATCAGCCAAGTATTACAAATACCTGGGTGTAACACTTCGTGGGGATATGAAATGGAATGATCACATATGGCCAGTCACGGATAGAGAGGAGATTGCTAAAAACCACTCATGTGACTGGTTCTAGAATATTGATCAAGAGTGTGGGACCTCTACCAGATAGGGTTAACAGGGGATATTGAACGTATACAGAGAAGGGCAGCACTGGGTTTGTTTAATCAACAGGAGAGTGCCATAGAGATACTAAAGGACCTAAATTGGAAGACTCTCGACGATAGATGTAAACTGTCCCACGAAAGGCTACTTACAAAGTTTACAGGCTTTAAGTGATTGCTCTAGGCATATACTGCAACCTCTTCTGTATCACTCACATAGGGTTTGGGAGGATAAGAAGAATAATTACTGCATGCACAGAGGCATCCAAATAATAATTCTTCCAGAACTACTTGTGGGAATGGAACATAGATACCATAATAACTGATACAATGGGACGTATCTTCTGCCATGCACCTCACAGTGGTTTGCAGAGTATAGATGTAGATATCTGAGGATGGGGGTACAGGGGGAGGGGGGGGGGGGGGGGTGATGGAGTGTTTCCCTTGTAAGGTGCCAAACCCTGACAAAGAAGGAATCTAGCAAATGTCTGCAATCCTTCAGTTTCCTACTCCATCTCAACTTTGCAAGAATCTAGTATAGTTCCACAATAAATTGCCCTAAGTTTTAGTACAAGTAACTTCAATGACAGTTCAACTTTTGTTACCTGCAAAGTCAATTCTTTGTGTTAGTTCCATTTTGTATAACTTATGTAGCGGTTTTATTTATTTATTTATTTCAATGACCTAACTAAATCACACGTGCATAACTGATATTGTAGCAAATATACTGTTGTTATAAATAATAATCTGTCATCATGTATCCAATAAGCAGAAATAGTTCATTTAGCCAGCAATGAAACTATTATAATCAAGATTCAACTTACTTGAAAACCCAAATAAAATTTTCTCAATTAATAAAAAAGTCTACCATGTAAGCGTACCCATTTTTTTTCACTGAGAAGGTGTTTTCATTTAATCTGACAGTCTCATTCAACATCACAGCGAGATATCACAATTATATTCCATAAAATACGTAGGCTATGTCGTATGATTTATTTTCATGTGATATGCTTCGAACTTCCATTCTGAATTTGTGGATTTCTCCACAGAGATAATACACCAAGTTCCTATACACAACACATTTTTGGTGTTTTAAATGGGATGGTGTTCCTTTCTTTTCTCCACCAGTTAGAAGAAAAGTCTCACAGTTAGTCTTAACTATAATTTACATAGGTTCCCTAAACAAATAACTATGGTCAGTTTGAAGAAAGCACAGAGTACACCTATTTACAAGAAGAATTGTAGAAGTGATCCACGAAACTACCATTCAATATCCTTGACATCAATTTGTTGTAGCTTCCCAGAACATATTCTGAACTCAAACATAATGAAGTAGGCCTACCTCAAAAAGAATGACCTCCATCATGCCAACCAACATGTATTCCAAAAAAAAAAAAAAATCAATTATCTGAAACAAAATACGACACACTCATTTCTCATACAACATATTGAAAGCTTTGGATCAAGACAAACAGATAGTTGCAATATTTCTTGATTTCCGAAAAGCATTTGACTCAACGTCATATGTACGTTTCTTAGTGGAAGTATAATCATATCAGGTATCAAACGAAATTTGCGTCTGGACTGATGATTTTTTGGTAGGAAGCATGCAGCTTGTTATCTTGGATGGAGAGTCATCAATAGAAGGTTTAATGGGACTCTTAATGTTCATGTTATATACTAATGACCTTACAGACAATTTTAATAGTAACCTCAGGCTTTTCACACATCATGCAGTTAGCTATAATGAAATGCTGTGTGAAAGAAGCTACAAAATGAAATATCTAGTTTCCTATGACAACAATATGAATTAGTCACTGTTGGAATCTGCCATTTCATACAAATACCTGGGTTAACACTTGTGGGCATATGAAATGGAATGATCACATAGGTTCTGTCATGGATAAAGCATGTGGTAGACTTCAGTTACAGTAGAATACTGGGGAAGTACAATCAGTCTAAAAAGGACACTGCTTACAAATCACTCATGCAACCCATCCTAGAATGTTACTCAAGTGTATGGGACCCATAACAAATAGGACTAACAGGATATCGAATGAACACAGACAGGAGCAGCACAAATGGTCTGTCTGACACATGGGAGTGGGTCTCAGAGATGTTTACGAAACTGAACTGACAGACTCTTGAAAATAGACGTAAACTATCATGAGAAATCATACTTTCAAGAACCGGCTAAAATCAAACAAGATTAGATTAATCATAGCACACATGGCAGCAATTAAACAATCATGAGGGCAAGATTAGATCCATTACAGCACTGAAGGCAGCATTTAAACAATCATTGTTCCCGCACTCCATATGTGAATGGAATGTGAAGAATTGTAATAATTGGTACAATGTGACATACCGTCTCCCCTGCAATTCAGTGGTTTGCAGAGTGTAGTACATGCAGATAAAAAAATGTGAGCAACAATACACACAATGTGGAGGTTCCGGCACCCGGGTTCGATTCCCGGTGGTGTCAGGGATTTTCTCTGCTTCGTGCTGACTGGGTGTTGTGTGATGTCCTTAGGTTAGTTAGGTTTAAGTAGTTCTAAATTCTAGGGGACTGATGACCATAGCTGTTAAGTCCGATCGTGCTCAGAGCCATTTGAATGTGGAGGTTGTTTATTTGTTTCATTCATTTGTGTTAGAAGCTGAAGCTAATCACAGAAGGCTAATTAACGTATTTTTAATATTATATGAAAACCCTGAGGTACTGAAAGGTACTTTTGAACAGGAGAAATTCTAGGAGACATAAGACAAAAACTAGTGCTTATCACGCATTTTTCAGGTTTGATGGAAACACCATAAGAAGGTATATGAAAAACATTCAATATCTTTCTGAGCAATGATTAAGGAAGTGTTATCCAGGTGCTTTTTAGTTAGTAATCTAGCAGTGCTCATTCAGTATATGCTGTCGTTTCTACTGAGTGAGTTCGTATTATTAACCAAAAATGTGGGAGGCAGTGCATGTACAGGAATAGCGGACGCGGAATTCCAAAATATTTAACCAACGGCCTACACGAATTTAGTGAACTGACATTACAACACAGGCTGTTGTTTATCAGCTCAACTTTGTTTTCCCAGTCTGAGCGACAGCTGTGATGGTATGGACATAAATATCAATGGTGACCAGTGTGGTAGAGGCAACAATAGGATTGTTTCGAATGACATGCATTTAAGTGCAGCCAATCACGAGAAAAACACAATGACAGTACTCAATGGTTCAGGAACAATTTGCAGGCTTACAAAGTAAACTCTAAATCCCTATCCGTTGACTTAGAGACAGTACAGTGTGCAGTGTATTCAATTCACAATGACTTAATGTGACTAGTAAATGCCCAGGTTGTATTACCATATCAGCTGACAATATATCGATGACAACCCCAAGAAGGGTATCACTATTAATTTGGTAACTTACTCACTTGTTTAATACCCAATTTATTAACATAAGCAGACAACGCAGCGATATCTTTTTCGCGGCCGAGTTCTACAATTCTCTCTTCTAATTGCATGATCAGTGCCGACTTCCACTGTAAGCTCTAAAAAATACATAAACACATCAAATTTGATACGTTTCGCGCGTTTTTCATCACCGTCATTGTACCAACGCTATTCTTTTCTCGAACCCGAACAGGTTCACCAACATTTGCAAGGGAATGGCACTACGTTATTGCTTGATTTATAAAACCTATAAAATAAAGGAATTCAAATTGTTATCCATCGTACAGCTCTTTAATTAATTTAGATAACGGCAGCGTGTTCCATAAGTCGACAATTCGCTATACATATACATTACCAATATTTTATGTGTCTATGATTTACATACCAATACGTTAATAGACAAGAAAAATGTGCTTTAATTTAACAACAAAATTAATTACATTATCTTATGGGACGAGATGAGGAACAATGATTTCATTCACTTTTCTAGTTTTCAGAGGGTGGACGTGTGTCCTGTACAGACTAACGCCCAAACGCACTGTGAAAACTGTTTTTATCAACGACTATTTCTGACGTTAATGGGAAGGTAGAAGAGGTAAGTGTGTGTTAATATGTAATCAAAACTTCATATCACGTATTTAATTTTTTGTGGAAGTATTTACTTCTGTTGAGAACAGCAATTTTGCGGAGGGGTGTGTCTCTGGCAGTGAAACCTTGTATCTATGTTATTGATGAAATGCTTCGTCGTATCTATTCTAATATTGTCGCATTTCATGTATTACATCCTTCGCACATTAGATATCACTTCCATAATACAACGTTCTATATCTTTAAATCGCGTAGAAGTCTTAACACCACTGAGTTAGTCATTACATGTCCTTCACACCAAGAATTTATGAAAGTGAACGCGAGCATTTAATTTGTGTTATATTACAATGACTGCATATTCAACGTTTATCACTTGTTTTAACGTCACGAAATCAATGTTTAGCATTAAAGTATATGACAAGTACGTGTAATACGTAGCAAGTGACACACCCCCTTGCTGCTTTATGCACCACTTTGCCTTGATTATAGCTTGATACCTCCTTCGGTATAACTAATATGTTATTCCAAGACCATATAGAAACATATGTGCTGAGAGAACCGACAATTGGTTATACTTTAGTTACATCTGTTACATGAAATGAAACATTATCTTGTAATACTTTCAGTGTTAACACAATCAAACAAAACTAAAGTGAAACCATTAACGTATACTAGCTATCCATGAACAGTTAGCAATCAAATTGTATGCTAGTTCCAAAAGATAGTTACTGGTGTGACAGAAGTGCTTATTTTAGATGGGCAATACGTTGTTTCCTGTATGAGAGAAGGTTACTGAGTTATTTATTGTAATTACCGGCTAATTCAGTGAGCTTACAAGCAAATATATGTCACTTCTGAGAGTTAAATTACCTGTTTTGAAGTGAAAATAGCAGCTGCGCTTAAAAAAAATTCTGTATGGAAAGCAGGAGTTCAAACTGATTGGGTGCGCTTGTTATTGTAGTACACAATGCTAATTGTTGCAGGAAAGAGCTGGCTTCATCAGTTTATTGTATGATCTGGTACTTCTAGCAACTACTTCGTTCGGTGCATTGTGAAAGTATAATTTTCGATCAAATTATTTTTGCGCCAGAATTTGCTGAATTACCTTATCATTCGGAAATTCCGAAGGTGCTCCTCTATGTGACTATCCACAGTTGTAAAGTCAGTGATTTCTGTACCTGTCCTGCAGTTTTCTTTATTTATTTCGTATATAGTAGAGAAGGAACACTTATGAGACGTGATATTTCTGAGTGCAAAGGAAGTTGTAACCTGTTGGTCACTCCTCTTCACAAATAAAAATAGTATGTGACATGTGTCAGTATTGCAGTGACCCTTATCGAGACGTTATATGAGACAAAACCTAAGAATGGTTAGCAATGTTATAACGCCTGCCAAAAACTCTAAAAATATTGGGTTTTGTCTGAGGATCAAAGATTAAACGTGTTTACTCTACCCCAACCCTTCCGCTTCGCATATAGCATCGAAAGATCCAAAAATAAGAGACATGCAGCATATGAGAATATATCCAATAGTACCGGCACCCAAGAATAAAATAGGAGAAGAGAGAAAAGCTATAATAAAGATACCAGACACTCAACCATACCCCAGGCACATAATTTCGATGAGTGAAAATTTATATACATGCAGCAAGAACAGATTGCATTTGCTAAGATGTCAACATCTAAACGACGTACATATCGAGCATAGAGGTGTCAGCAATTCATCATTCCTATTAACGCTATGGATTCTTTCATTCTAAAGCCACTTGTGTACAAGTCTAAACCAGCTTAATTTTGATGTAATTGGTTTCATGATCTTTCATATAACAAGTACTACTATCCATTTGGACTGTCACTGTTTAGCGCACATTTTAACCACCAAGGCATATGAAAATGTCTCCGTGCTTTAAATGATTTACACCGATTTTCAGTAAATCAGCCAAGCGAGGCAGTTTTCCTGGTATCTCGTGGGCAGACGCAGAAACTTTAATTTTGTGTACAAAAGTATACGAGGACGAGGACGATATTCGGTAACACTAGGAACCGAGAATTCAGATTGATACTTAAAGCCCGTACTGAAGCGGTTGAAAAAAGGGGAATGCTGCAGCCTTTAATTTTTGTACTGAGCTAAAGTCTATTGTATTGCATTAAACACAACTGCGGGTGCGGAATAGATGGCTAATTGCGATCCAATATAGCTAAGATCGGACAGCTGTGTCTCAGTGAAATTTTTTTGTTGGAGACAGTTCTTGTACCATGGCTGAGGCGTTAAAGTTACAGGTGCAATGAGAGGCGACGGACAAACTTGTTACACTAAACGGGAAATCCCGTCGCTGACGCGTGGACGAAGACAGACAGCGCACTTGAAACAACGCAGACATGCAAGTGCTGCTGTGTTTTCGGCTCTTTAAGTTTTATTGCGATTTTCTTCAGCCCCTCTTAGTCAACGTCGAGATTATATAGCCACTTTGTTTCTGAATGATAACAGCAAAGTAGAAAAAACCCGTCTTCTTGACAGAATTTTAAATATTAAAAATAATTAAGATCCAATGACAAATTATTGCCAACAGAGCTCGAAGGACGTCATTCTAATCGAAAGTCAAAAGAATACAGAAAGCGAAGTCGTAGTTGGTCTACTGACGCATCCGTTAATGTAAGAACAGAACAATTAATTACGGTGTTCTTTTCACTCATTATTTTGGAATACCTTTGCCCAGTTCCCAAACAGCCGCTACTGTTAGATAGCTAAGATTATCAGCAATGAAAGAGAGAGGACAGTCGCCATGAAACGTTCCGAATCCTGTCGGCACTTACAAGGAGAATAAGCCGCCTAATTTGCTTAACCAAACTAAACTATTCAACGAAACTTAAGGACTTGTCCCGTATCGTAAAATGGATAGAATTGAGTAGCTATATGTCCTTTTATATTTGGCCATAAGTTTTTCTAAAATATCACAGGGCGCACCCTGATACACACCTTGAGAACCACTGGTCTAGGGTGTCATTTCGTTTCATAGCAGGACCCCTTTGGTTGTCATCCGCGGCACCTTACAGCGCAATGATATGTTGATGATACTGTACGCCCCGTTTTGTTGCCTTTCGTGGCAAGCCATCCTGTGTTTGCATTTCAGCAATATAATGCCCGCCCACACACGGCGAGATTTTCTACGCCTTTTCTTCATACTTGCTAAACTCTACCTTGGCGAACAAGGTTGCCGGATCTCTGCTCAATTGAGAACGTTTGGAGCATTCTGGGCAGGGTCCTCCAACCAGCTCGGAATTTTCACAATCTAAGGACCAACTGGACAAAATTTGGCACGATTTTCCTCTGGAGGATACAATAAAACTCTGTCAATCAATGGCAAGCCGAATAACCACATGCATAAGGGTCAGAAGCGGGCTAGGGCGTTATTGATTTGCTCAATTTGTGAAGCTCTTTTTCTTGAATAAATCATGCAGCTCCTCGGAAATTGTAATCATTTGTTTGTCTGCAAATGTACATCACATCTACTGATTTCCATCCCATTCGGATAATTCCTTTGTGGTTCTCCCTTTGTGTGTGTTTTGTGCGTGCGTGTGTGTGTGTGTGTGTGTGTGTGTGTGTGTGTGTGTTAGAGTCTAAATACTGGCTGAAACCCAACTTCACCGACAAAAAAGGCGCTGCAGGAGATGTGCTGTTAGCAAAGGCACTCGCGTCGGTCATCTGCTGCCATTAACGCCGGGTTTCGCCGTAATGTCCCAACGGATATGTTCGTCGTAAATCTCAATTTGACTTCTGCTGTTATTTCATGCAGTGATGGTTGTCTGTTAGCACTAGCAACTCTACACAAACGCTGCTGCTCTCGATCGTTAATGAAGGCCATCAGCCACGGCATTGTCCGTGCGGAGAGTAATACCTGAAATCTGGTATTCCCTGCACACTTTTGACACTGTGCATCTAGGAATATTGAATTCTCTAACGATCCCCGAAATGGAATGTTCCATATGGCTAGTTCCAACTACCATTCTGCGTTCAGAGTCTGTTACTCCCCGTCGTGCAGCCACAATCACGTCGGCAACCTTTTCACATGCATCATCTGAATACAACTGACAGCTCTGCCAACTCTGTCTGTAGACAATATTGGCACTATCCTTGGCAATTTCCCACGTGCTACACGGATCTAGGAAGTCAGGTTAGGTTTGTTGTTGTTGTTGTGTGGAAAATGAGTTGCAGGTATTGTGAGATATTAGGGCAGATGAATACGCGATATCGTTATCCCATGACTTCTATCACCTCAGTATATAGGCAGTGCTGCATGTTGTTACCATGCATCCTGATACATCCTTCGGCCCTTCTTCGCTGTGTATCATGCGCTCTTTCAAATATTCCTGGCTCCATTCGCACTATGTCACATGCATTGGTCATACCCTCCTGTAAAATCTGCACGTTGAGGACTGGACATATACCGATGCCTTTAAATGTCCCCATAGCCATAAATCCAGCGAATTCAATTCCATGCATCCTGATGTATCACCTTCGTGATTTCTGGAGGATTTGCATCTGCCCACACATGCGTATTTTGGTAATTTACGATCTCATCTCTAGTAAACAATGCCTCGCCTGGAAATGCTACACATTACTTGTCACGTCTGAAACGACCCATATCTCAACAGGTATTGGTTTCTGGATATATAATTATAGGAACTTTTATTCTAATTTTGACCAGTGCTACCTCCTATAGAAATATGTGACATCTTTTTTAAAACACCTTGTGTCCGGACGCTGAATTAACTTTCCATCTTATTTAAAACTGAGCAAGCGCAAGTGCTCACACAGTACAATAATTTGTCTCGTCTCTCTCCCCGTCACCAGCGTACGTGAACATAAAGATCGTTAATGCCGATAACTTGGTAAACACAGACAATCTAAATCTGGATGGACAGACAGCGATTTCGACCTCCTTTCTATTAAATGCGAGTGGGTTGTCTATAAGAAAACAAATTCACGTTCGAAACTAACTGTTCAGATAAGACAAATGACAGCCATAGATCTTTTGTCCGCACCTGTGGGTGTAAAAATTTTGTAAACCAACTCTTACGCTTTCTCAGCGTGATCGGTTAATGATGTTCAGCCTAGTTTCAATACACGATTAAGTTTGTAAACCACTTTAACCCGTAATGTACATCAGAGCTATGACGGCAGGGCCTGACTTTTCGTCTGCTGAAGCCCGAACTCGGAATTTGCATTCCACTGACTAAGAACATAACGACAATCATAATCATATTTTAATACAACAAAGCCTGTCATAGTCATAAAACGTTCGCCAATTACAGTTTTCTGTCGTAATTATTGAAAAGTATTATACTTCCGCAACGGTGGCAAACCATGTGAAGTCGTGTTACAAGTTGTCCTCACACCTTGCCTACTACTATAAATGTTAATCACATAGTTTGTTTATCGGCTGTAAATTATTCGCGGTAAAGTTAAATGTTTACTTGCTACACCTCGTTACAATATTTACAGTGTACCACGATGGCTTAGGATGTCACTGACTGCGCGATGCCTCCTGCACGAGGTTCGAGTCCTCCCTCGGGCATGGGTGTGTGTGTTGTTCTTAGCATAAATTAGTTTAAGTAGTGTGTAAGTCTAGGGACCGACGACCTCTGCAGTTTTGTCTCTTAAGAACTCATACACATTTGAATATTTTTTGATGGCGTAGGGGAAGACAGCATGCGCGCGATTTTCAGTATTCTCTCCTACTCATAGAATGGCTCTGAGCACTATGGGACTTAACATCTGAGGTCATCAGTCCCCTAGAACTTAGAACTACTTAAACCTAACTAACCTAAGGACATCCACACATCCATGCCCGAGGCAGGATTCGAACCTGCGACCGTAGCGGCCACGCGGTTCCAGACTGAAGCCCCTAGAACCGCGCGGCCACACCGGCCGGCTCTCCTACTCATAAGCTGTCCTTAGATGGCCAATAATATTGTGCAATATTACTGTTTTTCCGTGTACTGCAGAATTACGTTGTAAATAACATTGTGCGGTAATGTGGTGCGGAATGCTGGACGATATACACAGTGCTGCTGTGAGAATTGCTCTTCTTTGTTGCAAACAGAAATGAAAGCGGATGAGAAATTGGTTCAAGTTGCGCTGTAGATCACTCACGGAAACTCGTTGAGAGAATTCAGATTGAACGAAAAACAAATTACCATAGGTTTTTGTTTATTGATGGTCCGACGTTTGATACTTTACTGGAAATCCGTCCCGTTTCATAGGCACTTGCCTCGTCCTCCATCCTTCCTGATAAATTTCAGCGGACGCCCATATTCTCATCATCAAAAAAAAAAATAGTACAAAGAGACGCAGTTCCAACTATTAGCGCTTGTCTATAACGCTAAGCTACTTTGCTGCTGGTAATTCTTTCGAAAACTTGAAATTTACAAGTGCAGTTTCATCTTACAGTATTTGAGATATAGTTATAGACACGTGTCATGCAATAATTCGTGCACTAAAGGATCATTTTCGTGTAATAATTTATACATAGAGACAAATATCAGTATACATTCTTCTATTCGTTAATTTTGCATTCATTAATTTAAAAAAAAAAAAATCTTCCTTCGCGGTCGTTCCCCATATTTTCTGAGCAACAAATCACAAGAATCATTATTTTTAATACTTCTGTTTTTGTACTCATCTGTCCCAATATCCCACAATACCTGCAACTCATTTTCCACGCAATAAGAACAAACCTAACATAACCTAACCTGACCTCCTAGGTCCGTGTAGCACGTGGGAAATTGTCAAGGGTAGTGCCAATATTGCCCACAGACGACATAAAAAATTTCCAAAGTTTTTGATGTTTTCAGTATTATTGCGCAACCTTTCAATCCCACTCATGACGGTGAATATTACTGGTTATCCGGGAAATATTATCTGCATTACGGAGTGAAATTTCACTCTGCAGCGGTGTGTGCGCTGATATGAAACTTCCTGGCGGATTTAAATTGTTTGCCGCATTGAAATCAACTCTGAGCGTTCGCATTTCGCGGGCGAATCTGCCGACTGAGCTACCCAAGCACGGCTCACGCCCCCTCCTCACAGCTTCACTTCTGCCAGCACCTCCTCTCCTACCTTCCAAACTTCGCAGAAACTCTCCTGAGAAGCTTGCAAGACAAGCACTTCTGGAAGAAAGGATATTGCGGGCACATGGCTTAGCCACAGCTTGCGGGACGTGTCCAGAATGAAATTTTCACTCTGTAGCGGTCCGGTACACAGTTTTAATCGGCCAGGAAGTTTCTTGTCAGTATTATTGGCCGTCTAGGTGGCGCCACACTCCCCTGGCTTAGTCGTCCGTTTCGTTAACTTTGTTAATGTTTCCTATGAGGCTAATGAAAGAAAAGACTTAATTAGACAAAAGACGTTTGCAAACGGTATTCACAAATTGATTACGTTTACAATTCGGTGCCAATTTAATCCTTAAGAAGCTCAGTAGTTTTATAGTAGAAAGGACAGACAAACAAAGTCGATTTACTTGTTCATTTTATACTGATAAAACTCAAGATATTTTGAAGCAAAATTTACACACACGTAAATTTCACATTTTCCTAGTACAAGGAGCACAATTTTTTAATGTTCAAAAACGATTTTAGCAAAAATACCGGACGGCGCGCATGCGCCGTAGCTTAAGTGGCACTTGTAGGCCAATCTGATGGTATTTCCGGGTTTATAGCCAATAAGTCTCCTATACCAATTTGTCCTCCTCGACTTTACCTCAACCGCTGTGGTATGTTATAAACAGTTATCGTTTACACCATGTATAAATCGTTGTATTATATATGTGTAAATATGCAGAGTGACTCGCGTTAAGGCGTTAACGCCCCATTTACTTTGTGAACGGTCCATATATCGAAACGATGTTTGGAACTTATGATAGTACGTCAACGAGAACGAACTTTTTGTGTGTAATAGAGAATGGTAACTCGTGTATCGATCGCGATATTGAAGCAAATATAATTTTTTTTAAATAGAACTATATACTATTTAATGGCGCCGAAAGCGCCAGAAAAGAAGAGTGCAGTGGTATAACGATTGTTAATTTCGAGGTTAAAACTATTTGCAAAAGAATACGAGAAGTATTGTGAAATCGAAAAGAAAATCGGCCGGAATCGGCTGTTACCTTGTAAACTTGCTCATGCCAGTCTTCATCATTGTATCAAGCCTTTCGACTGTTTACTTATATGTACTGCAGAACTACCAAGAACTGTGTTCTTTATCGGCGAGTAATTTCTGCAATTGTGTGTGTGTGTGTGTGTGTGTGTGTGTGTGTGTGTGTGTGAATTTCAAAGGGATCAGACTGCTGAGGTCACCGGTCCCTAGGCTTACACACTACTTAAACTAACTTATGCTAAAAACCACACACACACACACACACACACACACACACACACACACGCCACACGGAGGACTCGAACTCCGGCAGGAGGGCCGCGCAATAGGCCACATGGCGCCCCAAGACCGCGCGGCAGTAATTTCTGCTTCAACATTCCTCACATACGGACGTTTAAGTTGGAAAAATTCGGAAATTTACGGTAAGGTCTTACGGGACTAAACTGCTGAGGTCATCGGTCCCTAAGCCTAAACACTATTTAATCAAACTTAAACAAACTTACGCAATGGATAATACACCACACACCCATGTCCGAGGGAGAACTCGAACCTGCGACGGGGGGGGGGGGGGGGGGGGCGAGCTGCACGAACCGTGCAAGGCGTCTCAGACCACGCGGCTGAAAAGTTAGACATGCTGCTTTTATACGGTGATGTGAAATACCGTCGAAACGGTACGGCGTGTCCATCACGGCGAACGGTCTAGCCGACGGGAGGCCCTAGTCACACGACATCTATTTATCGTGGCCGCGAAGGTTAAAATCTCAATTTGTTGTGACTTCACTTGGTTGCTGATGTGCAGATATTAATGAAATGCTCCTGCAGTCGAAGAAATCTCGAACGATATTCTAAATCTCTTCAACTGACCTCGAAAGTTACTTTCGAATCATTCCGAGTAAATTCTTAATCCTTATCCAAACTGATCAAGTTCTATCTCTTCACTTGAACGGAATGTGTTACAACATTTGAAAAACTACACACAAGTATTTTTCAATATCTCTGTACCACCGCCATGTCGATATATACACTGTAAGTAGGCTGTTTAGGTTTTTATGTTGGTAACGTCACATAGCGCTCTGTATGAAAATCACTGGCTGTGCTGTGTGCAGTCTGTGTCTGGTTGGCATTGTTGAAATATTCGCTATTGTAGTGTTGGGCAGTTCGATGTGAACAGCGCGTAGCGTTGTGCAGTTGGAGGTGAGCCGCCAGCAGTGGTGGATGTGGGGAGAGAGATGGCGGAGTTTTGAGAGTGGATGATCTGGACGTGTGTCCATCAGAGAGAGAAAATTTGTAAGACTGGATGCCATGAACTGATGTAAAGATTATGACTTTTGAACGCTATTAAGGTAAATACATTGTTTGTTCTCTATCAAAATCTTTCATTTGCTGACTATGCCTATCAGTAGTTAGAATCTTTTATTTAGCTGGCAGTGTTGGCGCTCGCTGTATTGCAGTAGTTCGAGTAACGAAGATTTTTGTGAGGTAAGTGATTCATGAAAAGTATAGGTTATTGATAGTCAGGGCCATTCTTCTGTAGAGATTATTGAAAGTCAGATTGCGTTGCGTTAAAAATATTGTGTGTCAATTTAGTGAATGTCTGAGTAAGTTCAGTTTTGCTCAGCTGTTTGAAAATCAAATAACGTAGATGTTTTCCAGCACTGTCATTTTTAAGATTTTTCTAAGGGGACGTTTCAACACTTTCAGATCAAAAATCACTTAGACACTCCGGTGCAATGTTGAGCTGACCACTAGATGTCACGAAAGGCGCACCCGCCAGTCTAAAGGGAGGCCCAGGAAATTTTCAGCGAAGAAGCGGTCACAGCAGAATGGTTCGGTTACGAGAGCTCAGTGACTTTGATTGTGGACTTGTCACTGGATGTCACCTGAGTAATAAATCCATCATGGACATTTCAACCCTTCTAAAGCTGCACAAGTCTGCTATTGGCGATAGTATGGTGAAGTGGAAAAGCGAAGGAACAGTAACAGCTGAACCAAAAGCAGGCAGACTGCATGTACTGACGAACAGCGACCGTCGAGTATTGCAGAGATGGTTTAAAAAAATCGCGTGAAGTCGACAGAAGGAGCGATACCAACGGTCCAATTACCACAATGACTGCGTAGGAAGCTAAAAATAACGGGGTACAATGGTCAAACAGTTTCTCATAAGCCACACATGTCTGTACAAGATGCTAGGCGACAATGGAGGTCGTGTAAAAAGTGACGCCACTAGACAGTGGATGACTGAGAACAAGTGATTTGGAGCGATGAATCACGATATACCTCGTGACAGTCGGATGGAAGGGTTTGAGTTTGTCGAATGCCTGGAGAACAGACAAGGATCCAGGGGATGGGGCAAAACGGGGTATTTGCCCTGGGAGGCAATTTCAGGGGGGGGGGGGGGGGGGGGCAAATTCATATTCTTAAAGAAATAAAAACCTTGTTTCACAACGCGCCTATCATCCAGCTCACGTTGGCTTATCGATTGTTTGTATGATTTTGAAACGCATCCCTGATGGTTTTTGAACACATTCTAAGTTGGTTTCCAAACGAATCATAAGATGATTTTTGAATGCGTGCGTATTGAACGTGATGTCTCTAAAAATGGTTCAAAAGGCTCTGAGCACTATGGGATCTAACTTCTGAGGTCATCAGTCCCCTAGAACTTAGAACTACTTAAATCTAACTAACCTAAGCACATGACACACATCCATGCCCGAGGTAGGATTCGAATCTGCGACCGTAGCGGTCGCGCGGTTCCAGACTGTAGTGCCTAGAACCGCTCGGCCACCTCGGCCGGCCGTGATGTCTCTCCCAGGCTAATCTCCATCGCGTCTAGAAATAATAATAAAAAAAATACTTTACCGCAGGAAAAAAGGCTTGGGGCTATACGAGCTGAGCTGAATAAAGCCGAACGGGTGAATGCCAATCGCAGTTTATTTACGTGGTTGATTGGGTGTGCGAATGATAAGCATTGTTTTAATAATTAGCAAAATCCGTAGATTCAGACTACCAGAGTGGAAATAAACGACTAAGAGGAATAACAGATAAGGAAGATTACATATTATCTTCTCGGTCTACCCAAGAAAATGAAATTTTCACAGAAAATTTTTGCCTGGTCGCTACACTACTAAGGGCCAGTTGTACAGTCCCAGTTAGCAGCCGCTTGATTCTGTTCTCGTAACAGCGCAGAAAGCGCATTGCACGAAACATAAAAACCTAACCGGCGAATAAAGGCGAGATAACTGAATCGGTGATTCTGACAGGGTCAGGGAAGTTAGCAGTTCTAGGCGCTACAGTCTGGAACCGCACGACCGCTACGATCGCAGGTCTGAATCCTGCCTCGGGCATGGATGTGTGTGACGTCATTAGGTTATTTAGGTTTAAGTAGTTCTAAGTTCTAGGGGACCGATGACCTCAGCAGTTAAGTCCCATAGTGCTCAGAGCCATTTGAACCATTTTTTCAGGGAAGTTAACCGGAGAATAAGTTATGACAATGGCAGGAATAGTTACAGAATTAGTGATGAGAAGATTGTTTGTTAGAACGAGGAAGGAGAAGAAACGGGGATATTATATGGAAAAATATGATGATTCCAAATTTATATAAAAATTTTGCACGGCAAAATTTTTGCCGGTTGTACAGTCCCAAATTAGCAGCCGCTTAATTCTGTGCTCGTAACAGCGCTGAAAACGCATTGCACGAAACGTAAAAGCCCAAACGGAGAATAAAGGCGAGATAACTGAATCGGGCCGGCCGCAGTGGTCTCACGGTTCTAGGCGCGCAGTCCGGAACCGTGCGACTGCTACGGTCGCAAGTTCGAATCCTGCCTCGGGCACGGCTGTGTGTGATGTCCTTAGGTTAGTTAGGTTTAAGTAGTTCTAAGTTCTAGGGGACTGATGACCACAGCAGTTGAGTCCCATAGTGCTCAGAGCCATTTGAACCATTTTTTTGAACTGAATCGGTGATTCTGACGGGGTCAGGGAAGTTAACCGGAGAATAAGTTATGAGTTAAGTTTTAGATCCCATGCTTGACAAACTGGAGCAAATGAATGAAATGTAAAACTGTTTTCTAACATAAAACGTTTTGCTTTTAGTAAGCCTAATAGGCATTTGATGTTGGTACTTCGTGAATTGCATTCTTTCGTATAATTCGGTCCTGTTATTTATGTAAATGAGATAGATGAAAATGATAGGCTTGCTTACTTGGAGCGTGTTCCAGTCAGTGGCAGTTACAGAAAAACCTCAAGGAGGAAGCGCTAAAGACATCTTGAGCTATCTCTACTTTTACCGTAATAAAAAATAATCAAGTCCCATACAAAGTTTAAGGAAGTTTTATTTAAATTGATTACACACATATAAAAGACAGTTCCGTGTTATGATATTAAAAAATTAAAAATGTTGTTGTTTTCCTTAAATGCGCCTATTCTTCCTGGCAAATTGATGAATTTCATCGTCAATAGGACAATCAATGTCAGGGCGAGTGTTCAACAGAGCAAAGCCATTAAGTCGATCCTCCTTCATTGTCGACCTCAGCAGTGCCTTTGTACGCCGCAATGTTGAAAAACTTCTTTCTACTGTAGCAATAGATTAGACAAGCAAATATTTTGTACAGCGTGTGCAAAGTAGGATAGTCTGATCCAGGACAAACAGACAAGCGCTTGCGTAACAGAATCATGATCATGAAGGGCGTTTATGCTCGTTTGCTTGTATTGAAGAATCCCTCCCATTAGTCTCTTTTTAATCACAAAGAGTGATTCTTCTTCAAAGAACGGTAGTTTCGTTAAGCATTGATTCGATTTATGTGCCAGATCATTACCGTCATGGTTCAGTATCGAGATCACTAGAATGGCCGCGACTTTTCTCTTTGGTATGCGTTAGCTATCTATGTGCCAGACAGAAACACATAAAATACGAAGACGCGGACGCGCGTGCTACATAAGAAAGTACAATTACTCGATTCAGAGTCGACCGACGAAAGAAACGAACAAATAGCGTGCGGGTGGCTCCACTTGGCGCAATATTAGAAAGGCCTAGCAGTCAGCGACAAAATAAACATAATCAAATCGAGAAACCAGGCCAGTCTTAGGTACTAATCGTATTAACAGCTTTTTCAGTATTAGACAACGACATTTTAATTTTTCATGTAGCAAGACGTTTGACGAACATTGATGAGATAATAAATTCTTTTGCAGGAAGATAAGCATGCCGTGTAAAACTGTAGCACGATTAGAGAGAAAAAAAAATGCTAGGACCTAAGCATTGAAGAAATGTGTACTGTCTTGCTTGTCTCTTGTCTTTATTGATTTTGTGTTCCTATATTTAATTTTATGTCACACAAAAGAGAAAGTTATTAGCTCATTTTCTGAACAGTTCTTATTCTCCTTGTTACAGATGATCCCACCCAGTATTAATTGTGAGTTTTTCTAAAAGGGGATAGGATCTCGAATCGGCTGACTGGGAACAGGATAGGCGCCACTCGACATTGGGGAGTGGCGGGTTCAGCGGCGTTCGCGGCGCACGAGGCGGAGGGTCAATGTGGAGGCTGGCCGTGTGGCATCGCCCGCTCTGCCTGTGAGTGGACATGTGGCTGCTCCTTCAGCAAGGTCCGAGCAGGCACACGGGGGGAGGGGTTTATTAGTTATTGGGAGCTCCAACGTTAGGCGGGTGATGGAGCCCCTTAGGGAAATAGCGGGAAGGTCGGGGAAGAAGGCCAGTGTTCACTCTGTCTGCTTGCCAGGGGGTCTCATCCGAGATGTGGAGGAGGCTCTGCCGGCGGCGATAGAGAGCACTGGGTGCACCCGACTGCAAATTGTTGCTCATGTCAGCACCAATGACTCCTGCCGTCTGGGTTCAGAGGTCATCCTCAGTTCGTACAGGCGGTTGGCGGAATTGGTGAAGGCGGAAAGCCTCGCTCGCGGGGTGAAATCAGAGCTAACTATTTGTAGTATCGTTCCCAGAACCGATCGCGGTCCTCTGGTTTGGAGCCGAGTGGAAGGCTTAAACCAGAGGCTCAGACGATTCTGCGGAGATCTGGGGTGCAAATTTCTCGACCTCCGCTATCGGGTGGGGAAATGTAGGGTCCCCCTGAATAGGTCAGGCGTGCACTACACGCCGGAAGCGGCTACAAGGGTAGCGGAGTACGTGTGGAGTGCACGTGGGGGTTTTTTAGGTTAGAGAATCCCCTCCCTAGGCCCGACAAAACGCCTCCTGAGACGCAGCAAGGTAGGAGTAGGCAAAATGCAACAGGGAATAACAATATTAATGTGCTAATAGTAAACTGCAGGAGCGTCTACAGAAAGGTCCCAGAACTGCTCTCATTAATAAACGGTCACAACGCCCATATAGTACTAGGGACAGAAAGTTGGCTGAAACCAGATGTAAATAGTAATGAAATCCTAAACTCAGATTGGAATGTATACCGCAGAGACAGGCTGGACAGTGAAGGGGGAGGCGTGTTTATAGCGATAATAAGTGCAATAGTATCGAAGGAAATTGACGGAGATCCGAAATGTGAAATGATTTGGGTGAAGGTCACGGTTAAAGCAGGCTCAGACATGGTAATTGGATGTCTCTATAGGGCCCCTGGCTCAGCAGCTGTTGTGGCTGAGCACCTGAAGGATAATTTGGAAAATATTTCGAGTAGATTTCCCCACCATGTTATAGTTCTGGGTGGAGATTTTAATTTGCCGGATATAGACTGGGAGACTCAGACGTTCATAACGGGTGGCAGGGACAAAGAATCCATTGAAATTTTTTTAAGTGCTTTATCTGAAAACTACCTTGAGCAGTTAAACAGAGAACCGACTCGTGGCGATAACATATTAGACCTTCTGGTGACAAACAGACCCGAACTATTTGAAAAAGTTAACGCAGAACAGGGAATCAGCGATCATAAAGCGGTTACGGCATCGATGATTTCAGCCGTAAATAGGAATATTAAAAAGGGTAGTAAGATTTTTCTGTTTAGAAAAAGTGACAAAAAGCAGATTTCAGAGTACCTGTTGGCTCAACACAAAAGTTTTGTCTCAAGTACAGATAGTGTTGAGGATCAGTGGACAAAGTTCAAAACCGTCGTACATAATGCGTTAGATGAGTATGTGCCAAGCAAGATCGTAAGAGATGGAAAAGAGCCACCGTGATACAACAACCGAGTTAGAAAACTGCTGCGGAAGCAAAGGGAACTTCACAGCAAACATAAACATAGCCAAAGCCTTGCAGACAAACAAAAATTACGCGAAGCGAAATGTAGTGTGAGGAGGGCTATGCGAGAGGCGTTCAATGAATTCGAAAGTAAAGGTCTATGTACTGACTTGGCAGAAAATCCTAAGAAATTTTGGTCTTATGTCAAAGCGGTAGGTGGATCAAAACAAAATGTCCAGACACTCTGTGACCAAAATGGTACTGAAACAGAGGATGACAGACTAAAGGCCGAAATACTAAATGACTTTTTCCAAAGTTGTTTCACAGAGGAAGACAGCACTGTAGTTCCTTCTCTAGATTGTCGCACAGATGACAAAATGGTAGATATCGAAATAGACGACAGAGGGATAGAGAAACAATTAAAATCGCTCAAAAGAGGAAAGGCCTCTGGACCTGATGGGATACCAGTTCAATTTTACACAGAGTACGCGAAGGAACTTGCCCCCCTTCTTGCAGCGGTGTACCGTAGGTCTCTAGAAGAGCGTAGCGTTCCAAAGGATTGGAAAAGGGCACAGGTCATCCCCGTTTTCAAGAAGGGACGTCGAGCAGATGTGCAGAACTATAGACCTATATCTCTAACGTCGATCAGTTGTAGAATTTTGGAACACGTATTGTGTTCGAGTATAATGACTTTTCTGGAGACTAGAAATCTACTCTGTAGGAATCAGCATGGGTTTCGAAAAAGACGGTCATGTGAAACCCAGCTCGCGCTATTCGTCCACGAGACTCAGAGGGCCATAGATACGGGTTCACAGGTAGATGCCGTGTTTCTTGACTTCCGCAAGGCGTTCGATACAGTTCCCCACAGTCGTTTAATGAACAAAGTAAGAGCATATGGACTATCAGACCAATTGTGTGATTGGATTGAGGAGTTCCTAGATAACAGGACGCAGCATGTCATTCTCAATGGAGAGAAGTCTTCCGAAGTAAGAGTGATTTCAGGTGTGCCGCAGGGGAGTGTCATAGGACCGTTGCTATTCACAATATACATAAATGACCTTGTGGATGACATCGGAAGTTCACTGAGGCTTTTTGCGGATGATGCTGTGGTGTATCGAGAGGTTGTAACAATGGAAAATTGTACTGAAATGCAGGAGGATCTGCAGCGAATTGACGCATGGTGCAGGGAATGGCAATTGAATCTCAATGTAGACAAGTGTAATGTGCTGCGAATACACAGAAAGATAGATCCTTTATCATTTAGCTACAAAATAGCAGGTCAGCAACTGGAAACAGTTAATACCATAAATTATCTGGGAGTACGCATTAGGAGTGATTTAAAATGGAATGATCATATAATGTTGATCGTCGGTAAAGCAGATGCCAGACTGAGATTCATTGGAAGAATACTAAGGAAATGCAATCCGGAAACAAAGGAAGTAGGTTACAGTACGCTTGTTCGCCCACTGCTTGAATACTGCTCAGCAGTGTGGGATCCGTACCAGATAGGGTTGATAGAAGATATAGAGAAGATCCAACGGAGAGCAGCGCGCTTCGTTACAGGATCATTTAGTAATCGCGAAAGCGTTACGGAGATGATAGATAAACTCCAGTGGAAGACTCTGCAGGAGAGACGCTCAGTAGCTCGGTACGGGCTTTTGTCAAAGTTTCGAGAACATACCTTCACCGAAGAGTCAAGCAGTATATTGCTCCCTCCTACGTATATCTCGCGAAGAGACCATGAGGATAAAATCAGAGAGATTAGAGCCCACACAGAGGCATACCGACAATCCTTCTTTCCACGAACAATACGAGAATGGAATAGAAAGGAGAACCGATAGAGGTACTCAAGATACCCTCCGCCACACACCGTCAGGTGGCTTGCGGAGTATGGATGTAGATGTAGAAGTTGGACATTTTAGTTTCCACTGTCCTGAATATAGGTTTGATGGCTTCCATTACAAAATATACACGTTTGAATTCCATATACCGAAATACAGTGACGTGCAACGGAAGAATGTTGTGTGAAGAGGCGTGGCACTGCACTTTGGCACACTTAAGACCAAATAACATGTCTTACATTTTCTCGAACATACAGAGAGATGTGCGCTACAAAATGAACATATTTTTGAAAAATTGATTTTTAAAATTTTTGACATCCTATCTCAAACGCTTGAGGGGGAGGGGCGGCACTATCAAGTTTTTGCCACGGTTCAGAAATATCGTAGAGCCGGGGCTGGCGGAGAACGTTACCAGCTATCATCTGTAGTGCCAACAATGAAGCGCGAAGGGGGTGGTGTTACGATATGTAGTTGTTTTTAATTGTAAGAGTGTAGTCCCCCTATTGCGCTTACGAAAAGGTTATTGCGAAAGAATCGAACACATGTAACTGCATTGAGTACAGGAGTGTAACAGTTCAGAGGCGATGATTATTTGTACCAGCGTGACAATACGAAGTCAGTTAAAAAAGATTCCAGAACTTTGCCCACAAAATTTTTCTGCGCATACCTTTTACTTATTGTGCATGGTCTCCGTAATCCTCTCCTCCACAATTGATACACATCGTTTCCACGTCCGGAAGCAGTCTTGGTACTGCACTTGCTGTATCGCGCGAAGCGCCGCCTGCGAATTTTCTTTTTAACTTTGGAAATAAAAAAAAGGTCCGCAGGGGCCAGGTCTGGAGAGTACGGAGGGTGAGGCAGCACAGCACAGTGATTTCGGTTTTTGTGCAACATTCACGCATCAACAGGGATGAAGATCGTGATGCAGGAGTCATGAACTGTCTCGCCACATTTCAGGCCGTATCCTCCTAACATTTTCTCGCAGGCGTCGCAACACGTCCCAATAGCACCATCGATTAACAGTTTGTCCCTGTGGCATGAATTCATGCTGAACGAATCCTTCAAAGTCAGAGAAATCTATCAGCATGGTCTCCATAATCCTCTCCTCCACAATTGATACACACCGTTTTGACCTGACCTAACGAACTTTTTTTGGTCTTGAAGAACCTTTCCCGACCATTTGTGAAGATTAAACCTTGGTCACAACATCGTAAACATACACCCACGCTTCATTACAAATTATGTTTCTCTTGAGAAACATATCGTTCTCATTTGCGCTATCCAAAAGCTCTTTACAGATTGCTGAGCGAAGGTCTTTCTGGTCTTGACTGGCTGGCCGATATGGCCGAGCGGTTCTAGGCGCTTCAGTCTGGAACCGCGCGACCGCTACGGTCGCAGGTTCGAATCCTGCCTCGGGCATGGATGTGTGTGATGTCCTTAGGTTAGTTAGGTTTAAGTAGTTCTAAATTCTATGGGACTGATGAACTCAGATATTAAGTCCCATAATGCTCAGAGCCATTTGAACCATTTGGTCTTGACTCAAGAGCCGTGGGACGAGCATGGCGGCAACACGATGCCTTTCAAGATGCTGTGTCAGGATTTCATGGCGTGATTCAACTGAAATGTCACATTAATCTGCAATCTCTCGGACAGTCAATCCTCGATTGGTATGCACAATTTCGTTGACATTGCTGACATGAGCGTCGTCGGTAAACGTCGAAGGTCCACGTTTAAGTTCCGTCCGGCCGTTTTTAAACAGTGTGAGCCATGCGTAACACCGAGTACGTCTTAAGCACTTATCGCCGTATGCTTCTTATGTCATTTGGTTTGTCTCTGTAAAGATTTTGTTAAGTGTCACGCAAAATTTAATGCAGATGCGTTACTCCTCTAACTTTACCGTCTCAAAATTCACAAACTGTGAGACAAAGTTCTACTCAATACATCACTGAACAATAAATATACAAGAATGAAACGTCCGACAATTACACACTAAACACAGCCGTGTGCAGGGATGCCAACCGAATTTCTCTCCGAAATACCAAGTCTGCTCAATAATTTCGTAATTTGGTAATTACGAATTTTTTTGAACAGACTTCGTACACTGTGTCATACAGCAGCATTTGTGAGGTAATTGTTTGTGGACAATAACATTCCTGAAATGGACTAACATGCCCAGAGTACCGATCTTAATCCAATGGAGCATCTTTGGGATGAGTTAGAACGTCGACTTCGCTCCAGATCGCAGAGTCCTACATCACCGCCTTCTCTGCTTTCGCCTCTTGAGGAGGAATCGGCTGCCATTCCTCCACAGACACTCAGACATCTTATTGAAATTGTTACCAGCAAAGTCGTCTTAAAGGCGCAGGGTGGACCGACCCTGCATTAGGAAATGTCAGTTTTTTTCAGTTACACATTTGATTTACATTTTTTTTTTCGTTTTGTAAACCCAAGATCAATGTAAGACTCAAAAAACAGAGCATCACATTTAAAAGTCACACTTATGCCGGAGGCAGGATCCCAATCCGCAACCTCTGCTTTATGGGCAGTGACGCCGACCCAAGACCACAAATGCCAGCAAATGTTAGTTATTTTTGTCTGTTAGAAAGACGTTTTCACAACAAGTTAATAACAAATTATAACACTCCTGACAAAGAAGATCGTGCAGTATCCCATAATTCATCAGCACAGAGAATGTCTTGATCTGTGGTGCAGTCGTTATTCTGGTAAATGAGACCTAGTCTACAATGTCAGTCCAGATCCTCCTTTGATAATGCTTCCTGCCACGATTGGCATTAGGCGTGATTGCACAAAAACTTCCGAGGATGTAGTTAATCTGAATTTGTGACATAAAATTTTAATGGAGTAACATCTGTCGCTGCAGGGCTCTCTGTAAACCACCGAGCGAGGTGGCGCAGTGGTTAGCATACTGGACTCGCATTCGGGAGGACGACGGTTCAATCCCGTCTCCGGCCATCCTGATTTAGGTTTTCCGTGATTTCCCTAAATCGCTTCAGGCAAATGCCGGGATGGTTCCTTTGAAAGGGCACGGCCGATTTCCTTCCCCATCCTTCCCTCACCCGAGCTTGCGCTCCGTCTCTAATGACCTCGTTGTCGACGGGACGTTAAACACTAATCTCCTCCTCCTCCTCCTCCTCTCTGTAAACCAAACTGGAAACTCTACACATTGAAGCTTTTCATTCTGGAGATAAAATATTTTATTTACGTCCAGGCTGAAGTTATCACCTTTTCTGTCGTTTCCGTTTACAATTACTGCCCAGAACGGCGGATCGCCTAAATTCATTGCACCTTCTAGCTCGAGTTAGACAGATGCTGTGTTACTGAACTGAAGGGGTGTCTATATTCTACTTTAATGGCAGCTAAAACTCGAAGAAGTAATTCTTCTCTTGGAGAAATCTTGCATCCATGTGCGCAATGTAGCATGCCATGCAACATCCTGACAGATTTAAATTTTGCCCCCCCCCCCCCCCCACACACACACACAAACACACACAAATGTAAAAAGGAGATACTTGAGAAAGTTACATGCTTATTCAAGAGACCTAAAAGCCACATTTTAGAACGCTGCATACTGTTACCTCTTAACACGTATTTTTTCTTTCAGAAAAAGCTGTCTTACGCTGTAGAAATCGTATTCTCCACTGTAAAAACATTTGGTGAAACCAGTAATACAACCAGTAATACATCGGGAAACTTATGACTACACATACAAGAATAGGAGGCAGAATTGCGAGTGAGAAATTATGCTAAGGCGAATAGGAAGGCATTAAATGTTCCCAGACATATTCCTTCGCCAGGAGTACATACGTCAATTAACTCTGCTGAGAATTTCATAGAGAAAGAGTTTGACACCAATATAGCCTACAGTTTCGCCTTAAAATGTAATATATTACGTCGTAAATTTTCCATCTTTGCTAGCAAGTTATTGAAAATATGTGTTTTTGAACTACGGAATCAGTTTTTCTTTAGTGAGACAAATTGTTCTTAGTGTTCGAATTAATTTTGTGAAGTAAACTGTTTGTTACGAAAACTGTGTATTGTCTGTGGTAAATACAGTGTAAGAAGAAAAAAACAATAAAAAAACACACCACGAAGGGTTTACCCAAGTGGGACGGAAATCAGCACCTGTGATGTATATGTACAGACAAACAAATTATTACAATTTCGTAGAAACTGGATGATTTATTCAAGAGAAAGAGCCTCACAAATTAAGCATATCGTGTTGGTTCACCTCTGGCCCTTATGCAAGCGGTTATTCGGCTTGATATTGACAGAGTTGTTCGCCCTGGAATCTCATTAACTGGAGTAGAATTGTCCTCAGCTATTGTGTAGCAGCTATAGGACTTTGTGTTAACGCTAACATTTTGAATGTGAAAATGTAGTCAAGTTAGCGCAAACACAGCAGAACAGGACAAAATAGTAAAAGGTAGCTCGCCTTCTGTGTGTCGTAATACCCCGATGTAATAATTATTTACCGTGGATTGCGTGGATAGGACGGACAATAGCGCGAAGTGTAAGTGTCGGCATCACGCTTCATAACACACTTTCGGCCATTCAGTATACAGGGTGGTCCATTGATAGTGACCGGGCCAAATATCTCACGAAATAAGCGTCAAGCGAAAAAACTACGTAGAACGAAACTCGTCTAGTTTGAAGGGGGAAACCAGATGGCGCTGTGGTTGGCCCGCTAGATGGCGCTGCCATAGGTCAAACGGATATCAACTGCGTTTTTTTTAAATAGGAACCCCCATTTTTTATTACATTTTCGTGTAGTACGTAAAGAAATATGAATGTTTTAGTTGGACCACTTTTTTCGCTTTGTGACAGATGGCGCTGTAATAGTCACAAACGTTTAAGTACGTGGTATCAAGTAACATTCCGCCAGTGCGGACGGTATTTGCTTCGTGATACATTACCCTTGTTAAAATGGACCGTTTACCAATTGCGGAAAAGGTCGATATCGTTTTGATGTATGGGTATTGTGATCAAAAGGCCCAACGGGCGTTTGCTATGCAGGCTGCTCGGTATCCTGGACGACATCATCTAAGTGTCCGGACCGTTCCCCGGATAGTTACGTTATTTAAGGAAACAGGAAGTGTTCAGCCACATGTGAAACCCCAACCACGACGTGCAATAAATGATGATGCCCAAGTAGGTGTTTTAGCTGCTGTCGCAGCTAATCCGCACATCGGTAGCAGACAAACTGCGCGAGAATCGGGAATCTCAAAAACGTCGGTGTTGAGAATGCTACATCAATATCCATTGCACCCGTACCATATTTCTGTGCACCGGGAATTGCATGGCGACGACTCGGAACGTCGTGTACAGTTCTGCCACTGGGCACAAGAGAAATTACGGGACGAAGACAGATTTTTTGCACGCGTTCTATTTAGTGACGAAGCGTCATTCGCCCACAGCGGTAACGTAAACCGGCATAATATGCACTATTGGGCAACGGAAAATCCACGATGGCTGCGACAGGTGGAACATTAGCGATATTGGCGGGTTAAAGTATGGTGCGGCATTATGGGAGGAAGGATAATTGGCCCCCATTTTATCGATGACAATCTAAATGGTGCAATGTATGCTGATTTCCTACGTAATGTTCCACCGATGTTACTACAAGATGTTTCATTGCATGAGAGAATGGCGATGTACTTCCAACGTGATGGATGTCCGGCACATAGCTCGCATGCGGTTGAAGCGGTATTGAATAGCATATTTCATGACAGGTGGATTGGTCGTCGAAGCACCATACCATGGCCCGCACGTTCACCGGATCTGACGTCCCCGGATTTCTTTCTGTGGGGATAGTTGAAGGATATTTGCTGTTGTGATCCACCGACAACGCCTGACAACATGCGTCAGCGCATTGTCAATGCATGTGCGAACATTACGGAAGGCGAACTACTCGCTGTTGAGAGGAATGTCGTTACACGTATTGCCAAATGTATTGAGGTTGACGGATATCATTTTGAGCATTTATTGCATTAATGTGGTATTTACAGGTAATCAAATGGTTCAAATGGCTCTGAGCACTATGGGACTTAACGTCTGAGGTCATCAGTCCTCCAGAACTTAGAACTACTTACACCTAAATAACCTAAGGACATCACACACACCCATGCCCGAGGCAGGATTCGAACCTGCGACCGTAGCGGTCGCGCGGTTCCAGACTGTGCCGCCTAGAGCCCCTCGGTCACATCGGCCGGCTACAGGTAATCACGCTGTAACAGCATGCGGTATCAGAAATGATAAGTTCACAATGGTACATGTATCACGTTGGAACAACCGAAATAAAATGTTCAAACGTATCTACGTTCTGTGTTTTAATTTAAAAAAACCTACCTGTTACCAACTGTTCGTCTAAAAATGTGAGCCATATGCAGTTGATATTCGTTTGACCTATGGCAGCGCCATCTGGTTTCCCCCTTCAAGCTAGACAAGTTTCTTTCTTTGAAGTTTTTTCGTTTGACACTTATTTCGTGAGATATTTGGCCCTGTCGCTATCAATGGATCACCCTGTATACTTTCGTTTCGCTATGTAAACAGTGCACAGCTCAGTAGCCAACTAGCGAAGAACAGCGAAGGACGTGGTCGGTGTATACGATGGCCAGCTGATAGTAACATTCCCCGAAAGCGAGGCAAGTGTGCTAACAACTGCGCCACATCGCTTGATGTTTTTGAATTCACAAGTTTTTCGTGTTACATCGCATTGGATTTAGGAATACTTGTAAATTCAACCGACCGAACCGCATTTATGTAACTGTATTTTTACTTTTCCGAGGGTCAGGAAGAAATGTGAGAGTATGCATCTAAAACACTAGTCAGCAGCCGAAGCAGTCAATGAGCTGATGCAGAAGTTGGTGCTGCGACTGCGCGTGCCCGCGGCGCGGAGTGGCGCTGGCGTGCGGTCTCGGTGTGAGCTGGCGGCTGACACGCGGTCACGTGACTGGCCGTCCCGGCCCGAGCCGGGGCCCCGCAACGCGCTCGCCGGCTAGTGCGCAGAGTGCTGCGGGCGTGACAGGATTGTGCGATCGGCGCTCTGGGTTCAGCCGGCAGTCCAGCGTTGTGTGTGTGATCCTGTGCGTGTTCTCTCTGTTTGTGTACGTCGCTGCCGTGTTCTGCCGGGCTGCCTGCGAGGAACCGGCTCAGCAGAGGTGAGCAAAGCCGCGCTGCTGCGGCACTGCTAGAGCTGTAGGCGCGCACGGGGCAGTGGAGAGTCTGTTAAGGACGTGACCGATGATTCTTCCCTTTCAAGTACACATCTGTGGAGGAAACCTGTTCGGGTTCGTCTCAGCAGACAGTATAGAGCTGGCAGCAAGTCTGGAGTAGAAGTACCTTCTTGCGGCTACGCCCATCAGATAAACCGCCTGTAAGATACGGCTTGTGCCAGAACGAGTTTGTCAGCAATTGCTGCTGCGCCCCGCCTCGCAAATTTTTCAGACGTGCTTTTGGTCGTCAGATTTAAGTGTGAGCGACGACTGCATGGAACTGAAATAGAGATGTCGTTCAATTTTCGTTTTTGCTGAGCTATTTTCCTCGGTGGGTTCTGTGTTTCTATTCCGTGTGTATGTTTTAGTTTTCAAGTGTAGAACCATCTTGTTGAGTGTGATGCAGGGAAATAACTCATATAGCCCTTTTGCTCTTTATAAGTACTAGTACTTTAACAATTTTTACCTACTTAATGTATCTTCCACACGACATTTAGGAACTAATCCGTCGTCAATTATGACGTTTATTCTTATTTATTTATTGAACCTGAGCTATCAGGCCCTTGTGCATGGGACGAGGGTTTAAAACACACAGTACTAAAGCCTAAGAAATAACAAATTCGATATGAGAAGCAGCATTAAAATGTTTTGACGGTCTGTAGTTTTAGTTATCCCCAATTTCTAATCACACTTTAGTGTTGAGAAGAACAGCTTGGGAAATTCAGTATGTGATGTTCTCCGGAAACCTTTTTCTTTGGGATTCACGGTTGTCTGAGAGGAGTATTGCACAGTGGACAGAACATTTGCTTCACAAAATGCCATCCAATCTTTCTTCGCCGCCCGTCAAACATCTCCTCACTGTTAGAAGTAACTCCCCACCCTCACCAGAGTAACCAGACTTCGAAGTCAATATGTATTATTCGAGTGGCCACTGTAAGCCATGAAATGTGCTAATGGATTACTCTAGCTATTTAGTGCAAACGAACTTTTCTCCCGTTATGTCAGCGGTTCCCGACCTGGGGATAATTACTCCCTCAGGGGTACACTGAAATTGTGTGAGGAATAAAAGACGAAAGGGTTCAATTGTGTTTCGGTCACAGAAACTAAATTATTTTTAAAAAAATGATTATAGATACCACAATTCTGTAAGAGTGTAATACTGGTTACTTAATTTACTTATATTTTTCAAATATTAGCAATTAAGCGTTACGCAATTGAGGTTACAGGTTGTGAAAGGAATGCATGAACATCCCTTCGTCACATAGTTCACCCACTAAACATGTACTTTGCTCCATGCATGTATGACAGTAAAACTGAAACATATGCATCGCATATGCTTAAATATCTCATGAAAATGCCGTTTCAGAGTTGGTAGTTCTCGCAATGGACCAGAAACTGCTTCGTTGTTCACTTCGCAACCGGTAGACGAACTAATTGACAACACAACACACTAGTAACTGTAATGGCTACTACATTGCCGCATAGCCTAAACATTATTATTATTATTATTATTATTATTTGCGACCTAGGTCATATGCAAAAAATTGACAGCCTCAAGTCTTCAAATTTCTGCCATTTCAGAAATACTGAATCCAGCAATTAATGATTTACAAGCAGTAAGTATGGTGCACAGATTTTAACTGGGTTGATTTTAAATACGGGTGCGTGTTGTCCATGAAGAGTGTCGCGAGGGAGAGCAGTTAGTGCAGAAGGAGCTTGTATCATTAGTTTGTGGTTTAATCAAACACCTACGAGAACTAAATGTCATTTATTCGTCATTTTGAAACTAATTGTTGAAAGAAAATTTATTTACATTTTACAGTTTAGTTTGGCGCTAATGTTGATGGGGGGAGTTGTGTTTATGGTTTCAGAAGGGTTGGGAATCACTGCTGTAGATGGATTCAGAGATCCAGCCCACACCCTAGAACAAAATCTTGGTACATTTTGTTCATTTAATGATTTTTATCTCTTCCCAGTTTCTATTTTATGTTGCTCAAAAATAAAATAAATGGTAACCAGCGGCGGATATTCTTAAAAGGATTGTAGCCTGTATACAAGTCGCAATAAATGTTATTTTCTGATTCAACAGCTTCCATTGCATAGGCATGCATCAGTAAAATAATTAGTCCTAAGTAGAATCCTATTTTGTACTTCTCATTGATGAAATCTTGTCGCGATGTAAGCTAGGAGTGGCAGCGTCGTCTTGCAGCAACTTTTCAACTAGTTTCCTACTCTTGGTCAGTAGAAGTGTCATGTTCCTGTGGAGTGCGAACTTCTGTTATCGCTTGACCGCAGTGTCCCGCTTTTCAGGACACAACCGGGAGCCAATCGCGTGCGTGTACTGCGCTGAGTCTCCAGTTTCATGTCCCAAGTGAGGTAGCGCAGTTGGTAAGGCACTGGAATCGTATCCCTGAGGGATGGTATTTAAATCTGCTTGTGACCATCCACAAGATGGACAAACATGACAACATACTTTCTACTAACGGAGGTTTGCTCTGTCTGTGGTGAAGCCGTCGTCGGCGGGATGTTAATCATTTTGCCTTCCTTTTTCTAGTGGGTTTGCAAATAGTCGTGCAATTGCTCGCTTTTATACACTAAGCTGGTTTCAATTTCGAAATTTTGGTGTCAGAAGGACACGTGCAAATCTGGCTGTAGTTAAATGTTGATGAGAAAAGAACGAAGTGTTGTTGATATCAGCGGTCTCTTACAGTAGTTCAGTATTGTAATGTTTTAGTGATATTTGAACCGTTAATGTCAGTTTTGTCTTCAAATAATGTTATGGTTTTAAATAACTTTGTGTTATTTTCTAATGGTTTAACACTACTTCGTGCGTTCTATACTGAATGCTCCATTCATGTTGAACCAGAAAATGTAGGTCAGATCTTGCAGGTGTGTCGTATGTTGGGGGAGGGGAGGGGGGGGGGCGGCTGCTGCCCAAGGTGAAAGTCTAGTTGTGCAGTGCCAAAGTTGGTGAATGTGCATACGATGTTTTAGTTGTACGTAACGTAGCCTCGAGGCATCTCATAGGTTGAAATAAGTGGCGGAGTTGGCGAGGCCAACGAATCAAAAATCAGTTTAATTCTTGCGGCTCACTTTTACCGGTGCTGGATTACTATGAGAAGTTAATTTCCGACATTTTGATTTCATAACAGGCCACAGCAGGTGAGTAGTATCGGTAGGTTCATTGTAGCCCAATCCATCGTATTACAGGTTTGATTGCATCTGACAGGCTGAAATTGTTTGGTACCAACGCCAGTACTCTCACCCTTTGCGGGCAGTGTGGAGTCTAGAAGAAATGGGGATGATCCCGCAAAAAATTGGACCTTTGGGTCGGTCTGCACACGCAAGTGTTTGGGTCTCCGTCCAGGGCGACTACAGCTTATCACATGTAAAATGATCGGTGTGTGCTCTGCATAGATATAAGTAATTTATTAACCACTTCTGCAACTCGTTGCAAAATTAAAGATTATGGAAGTTTAAGTTCGCAGTGGTGCGGGATTGAGGGAGTGGTTAAAGATGGAGAAAATTACTGTAATCACGACCTGCGTTGAGCCTATTGATAGGTAACCAAGTGGTTGTAGACAGGTAATAGTATAGCCACCCTTCCTCTCACTGTGACGAAATTTGGGGGTGGGGGGGGCAAGCCTTAGAAAGAGACACGGCTTGTTTCTTTCCTCCGCCTTTACACAATCCGAACTTGTTCTCCGTCTCGTTAAATCGTGATCTTCGTCCCTTCGAGCGTAGGAACTGCGCCCATGTCGGTCACAGGTTATCCGATTTTTTCCGCGCTCATAAACGCGCGAACTGCCTGAACGAGGTGGCGTTCAGAGCGACGATGTTGGGGGCGCCGTTGCTACCTGTGATATTGGGAGCGTGAGCGAAGGCTAGAAGGGGGCGCGTGGCGCGGTCGCCGTATCGATTGGACGTGGGGTGGGAGGCGTGGGCGGCCGGCCGGCCGCCGCATTGGGCGTAAGGCAGGCTGGCTGGCCCGTCCCATTGCGGGCCGACGAGGTCGACAACCTCTGCGACCTTGCTCCCTCATACCGCCTTGTTGCTCCTCACTGAAAGTCTCCACGGCTGTCACGTGTCCAGGACCGTGGTACGCAGCCTTTCCTGAAGATGGAGCCGACTGCGCTACGCGCCCGTGCATGGGAATTTCCCATCTGCGTAGGTAATTTCTGAATTCCGCAAGCCGCCTCAGTGTGTGGCGGTGAGTGCTTTGGTCATCACGTTCGCCCATGCCGACGTGGTGACCATCACAAAAGTTCTGTTGTCGCCTCCATGATTTTAGTTTCAGTCGAGGAGATCACGCTATGTTATGTTATGATGTCCGTACGTCTGGATAGGATTACCCACTAAAACTGCCCCTCTAGGAGATAGAAGTGGTCAAAAAGCGGACCAAGCGTGGTGAGTTTGGGGCCGAGGGGAAAATAGTCCTGAGGCAAGCGCCAAGGGAAAAACCTTCGCGATAGTCTGGATGTATAGTAACACCAGTAGCGGTTTCCTTGCTATCTGCGACAGATCATGTAAGGGTAAGGATGTGGTTAGTTTTTTCGGTATCGTGCTCGGTACGATTGTCATAGCTTAAGTCGTCATAAGAGAATATCCAATCGAGGAGGGGTACTGCAGGGGCTGGGTACCTGTTAAGTCTTTTGGGCCAGCTACGGCGTCTGTACCTGTAACATGCCAAGGTTGTCGTATGAGTGGCCAATTGGTCATAAATCGATCGTACAATGTTTGGGATATTGTTGGGTTTTCTTTGCATTTAGTGTGGAATGCAGCTTCCCTGGCATTGCCAGTTAGTTTTTCTGTAATGCTGGGGTTCACCAGTATTTGCTTTGTTGGCGTGCTTTTGCTAGTCATAAGTGGGTAATCGTCCCTAGCAAAGACTATTTTTGGGCGATGATGTATGCTTGGGTAGCACAGATAGTAGAGGACTAGCCCGTGAAAGGCAAAGGTCCCGAGTTCGAGTCTCGGTCCGGCACACAGTTTTAATCTGCTAGGAAGTTTCATAGTAGCGCACACTCCGCTGCAGAATGAAAATCTCATTCTGGAAACATCCCCCAGGCCGCGGCTAAGCCATGTCTCCGCAATATCCTTTCTTCCAGGAGTGCTAGTTCTGCAAGGTTCGCAGAAGAGCTTCTGTGAAGTTTGGAAGGTAGGAGGCGAGGTACTGGCAGAATTGAACCTGTGAGGATGGCTCGTGAGTCGTGCTTGGGTAGCTCAGGTAGTAGAGCACTTGCCCGCGAAAGGCAAAGGTCCCGAGGTCGAGTCTTAGTCCGGCACACAGTTTTAATATGCTAGGAAGTTTCATTTTCTTATATTTATAATGAAGGGACTGAGTGCCTCGGGTTCTTGTACAGTGTCGTAAGGCCAGTTCTTTGAATACCTCCGTGACATTCTCAAGGCGATAGTCTCTCTGAAGGTTTGCAGTGCGTGTGTATCGTGGTGCAATGGTTACGATACGTAGCACCATGTTCTGTATGTCCTGGAGGCTTCGCAGGCGGGGAGCTGTGTGTCAGCACGAATCTCTCTAATTTTACCGTCATGACTTTGTCGCGAGATATACGTAGAAGGAAGCAATATATTGCTTGACTCATCCAGGAGCGTACATTCTCGGAACTTCAACAATAAACCGCACCGTGATGCAAGACGTTTCTCTAGCAGCGCCTGCCGCTGCAGATGGGTGACCATCTCCGTGATACTTTCGTGCTTGCTAAATGAATCGTTAAAGGGACGCACTGCTCTTCTGTGGAACTTCCGTATTTGCTCTATCAGTCCTATCTGGTATCCAGGCTGACGAGCAGTAATCAAGAATTGCTCGAATGAGGGGTTTGTAAGCTTCCTGAGGATTCTCGCAATGAGTCTGTACGACATCTGCTGTACCTGCGAATAGTTTTATGTTGTCGTTCTACTTTCAGTTCATCCTAGAGATTTTACGGGCATGACTGCAGCCATTCATTCTTATGCAATATTGTATCCATGCATTAATGAGTCTTTCTACATATTCATGCGCAGCACGTTATACATATGTTTAAGTTGAGGATCAGTTGTCATTCCCTGCATCATGCGGCGATCCCCTACAGATCTCCCTGAATTTCGCTTCAATTTTCTAGTGTTGCGCCTTCTCTGTATACAACAGCATCATCCGCGAAATGTCTGAAGGACCTTCCATCGTTTCCCACTCGGTCGTTTTTATGTATCGTGAAAAGTAACGGTCTTACAACACTCGACTGAGGTACGTTCGAAGTAACTTTATATCTGAAGTTTTCTTTCCGTTGATAACATGCTGTGTTCTGTTTACTAGAAATCCTTGGCCCAGTCACACAGCTGGTGTGATATTCCGTACACTCATATTTTGTTGATTACGCGGCAGTGCGCAACTGTATCGAGCTTCTTCCGGAATTCAAGGAACACAGCATCGACATGGGCGCCCGTCTCTCGTGCTTTCTGGGCCTCGTGGACAAACTGGGTTTCACAGCATCGTTGTTTTCGGAACACAAAGTGGCTCCTGCAGAGGAGATTTTCGGTCAATATAAATGTCATAACGCACGAGCATGCAACAACTTCCAAAATTTTACAACAATCCCACGTCAGGGATGTAGGCGTATACCTTTGCGCTTCTATTCTACGAGCCTTCTCGAAAAATTATGTTTATTTGTTTCTCTTATTGTGAACAATAACGCTACAGTAATTTATTGAAATGTGGAAGTTACTTTGAGTATTGCGCCACTCCAGCCATTTCCCGATGGAAGAGTCGTATATGAGCCACTTAGAGCCGAAGCAGTATAACTGAATTTCTCCAACTTCAGGGAAATTTAGAGTAAAATCATGCTCTACAATAATTCGTGATTCATTTGATGAAATGTACAAATGAAATAATGACGTTTACTACAGACATTTTAGTTATTTGTACCTTAAATTACTTTTTGTAGTCTCTAAAAGTTGGAGTACCACTTTTCCTCTCAGAACTTTGTTCACGGTGAAATATAAAGTGGTATATCAAGAGTTGTACCACTTTTCTTACAAACGTTTTGGTAAAGTTGAATACCTGAGGGGGAATACGCCGCTTTTTAATCTCCGTAGGTGCAATTTATTTATAAAACATCAACATGCTGTGATACAGTAAATGTCAATCTGCACTTACTGCCATCAGTATGCACCTTTCTCTCACAAATTTGAGTTAAAATAATTGCATTATTATTGTTAATTACTATAATGCTACCTACTGAGTCTGATAGTTCAGCAGTGCGTTCACCTACGAATTATAAATAAATTGTTGTTTCTAAATGTCAAAATTTCTTAAAAATGTAATGCTTATCATGCTGATATTTCAAGAGGCTTTATAATGGAGCATGTCTTTTCGATTTCACCGTCCACATCATCTTCCTCTGCCAAAGAGTCGATATGTCTAGGCCTAGATTCCTGAGCCGAACTTGCAGTTGTCAGTTGTTTGAAGAAAGCGCGGTGCACCGGAGGAATGTATGGGAGAAGTATAATCATGTCTTTCCTTTTTGCCTCGGTGACGAGTCGCACAGCATTGTTGAGAGGGAGGAGTTTTATGGTTTATGTATTTAATGTGAGTCAACACTGCTTGATTCGTGTAGGGTTTAACCTAGACTTCATGGAGTGCAAACTTCCTTTGTAAAGACAATTTCTGCTTTAACAGCATCTGGATATTACAAATCTAAAGAAAGAAAACTATGCAGATACTTACTAGCACTGTTGCAGTGCCTTTTTGATTTAAGAGCTTAAATAAACACGCAGAATAACACAGAACAACAAGATCATTTGGCTTTACTGCTTGACTTATACCACTATTCTCATGAACGCACTTCAGTCAGGCGTGTGAGGAAGAATGCATTTGGAGCTCTCTATTGGCTCCTGTGGGAGCTATCGTTATACCACTTCACAATAAATTTCCGTGCACTGTGAGCAAACTAGAAGGTATAACTCAAAAACTATAATTTTTTGGCTTGGACCACTTGGGTTCTCAACGGCTCATATACCGGGTGGTTATAATTAAAGTGCAGGTTCTCACGGAGATCCATGTCGCCCATAATTATGTGGCAACGAAACTTGGTAGATATGCTAACACGTTGATGCAGAACTGATTTGCGCTGGAAACATATTACTTCTAATTTTGGCCACCAGATGCAAATCTGGCGCTGTACAGTATCTCGTCGACGTCTCTGGTGCTTGTACACAACAAATTGTGTAAACGATAGTTAATAATAAAGTAACATTATGGCTTTCTTACTTGCTTCACCTTTTCTGCTCACGTCGAGTTTCTAATCCATTACATATTTCTATGCGCTTTTTTGCATCCACAGCGCCAGATTTGCACCAGGTTGTCACAGTTGCAGCTATTTTCACAGCGTAAATCGGTGTCACATTAATACATTACAATATCTACTAAATTTCGTCGCCATGTGACATCTACAGCCCACACTGAACATATGTAACTGCACTTTAATTTTAACCATCCGACGGAAACACAAGACGCACAGGAAAATTACTCCACAGAACACAAAATATTCCAAAATATAGGGCGACTCAAAAAAAATTCGTCCGATGTCCGAAGATTTCATGAACGCCGCCGTTGGGTAAGCAGCTGCAGCAGCAAGTCGTATACTCCTAGCTCACTCATTTGTTACATAGTTTAATTCTTAATTTCTGTGCGTGTTTTTGGTACTTGCATTGTTTAATTCATAAATTTCGGTCGTATTATAGTATTTGAGAGTGTAGCATCGCGTTTTAGTACCTGAATAGTGTAAATTCGCGTAGTCTCCTTCCGCCGCCGAGCAGTGTCAGCAGTGCGCAAGTAGCAGCATTACTGCATTTACTAGGCAATCTTGTATTTTAATAACCGTTTAAATTTTGTCGATTTGTTTGCTCTCTCTGTAGATTAGTTCAGACGTTCTTTGCAAAACAGTTTTTAGCATGGATAGGGACTGCAACTGCTGTGTTCGGATGCAGGCTGAGTTGGCATCCCTTCCTCCCAGCTTCAGGCAGTGTTGGCTTCGGTCACACAGCTTGAGGCTGTTGCCAATGGGCATCACTGTGGGAGTCCGGATGGGGGTTTGTCGGGGACGGCCAGCTCGTCCCACACATCCCCTGATCGGACTACGACTGTGGTTGCCCGGGATACTTCCCGCATTGAGGCTGATCCCTCACCTGTGGTAGAGTGGGAGGTCGTCTCAAGGTGTGGCAGGGGGCGAAAGACATTCCGGAGGGCTGAACGGAAAGCCTCTCCAGTTTGTCTGACGAACCGGTTTCAGGCTCTGTCTCAGGCTGATACTGATCTTCGGCCTGACATGGCTGCTTGTCCTGTTCCAGAGGTAGCCCCTCAGCCTGCAAGATCCGGGCAGTCGCAGAGGGTGGGCTTACTGGTAGTTGGGAGCTCCAACGTCAGGCGCGTAATGGGGCCCCTTAGGGAAATGGCAGCAACAGAGGGGAAGAAAACCCATGTGCACTCCGTGTGCATACCGGGGGGAGTCATTCCAGATGTGGAAAGGGTCCTTCCGGATGCCATGAAGGGTACAGGGTGCACCCATCTGCAGGTGGTTGCTCATGTCGGCACCAATGATGTGTGTCGCTATGGATCGGAGGAAATCCTCTCTGGCTTCCGGCGGCTATCTGATTTGGTGAAGACTGCCAGTCTCGCTAGCGGGATGAAAGCAGAGCTCACCATCTGCAGCATCGTCGACAGGACTGACTGCGGACCTTTGGTACAGAGCCGAGTGGAGGGTCTGAATCAGAGGCTGAGACGGTTCTGCGACCGTGTGGGCTGCAGATTCCTCGACTTGCGCCATAGGGTGGTGGGGTTTCGGGTTCCGCTGGATAGGTCAGGAGTCCACTACACGCAACAAGCGGCTACACGGGTAGCAGGGGTTGTGTGGCGTGGGCTGGGCGGTTTTTTAGGTTAGATGGCCTTGGGCCAGTACAGAAAGGGCAACAGCCTCAACGGGTGCGGGGCAAAGTCAGGACATGCGGGGACCAAGCAGCAATCGGTATTGTAATTGTCAACTGTCGAAGCTGCGTTGGTAAAGTACCAGAACTTCAAGCGCTGATAGAAAGCACCGAAGCTGAAATCATTATAGGTACAGAAAGCTGGCTTAAGCCAGAGATAAATTCTGCCGAAATTTTTACAAAGGTACAGACTGTGTTTAGAAAGGATAGATTGCATGCAACCGGTGGTGGAGTGTTCGTCGCTGTTAGTAGTAGTTTATCCTGTAGTGAAGTAGAAGTGGATAGTTCCTGTGAATTATTATGGGTGGAGGTTACACTCAACAACCGAACTAGGTTAATAATTGGCTCCTTTTACCGACCTCCCGACTCAGCAGCATTAGTGGCAGAACAACTGAGAGAAAATTTGGAATACATTTCACATAAATTTTCTCAGCATGTTATAGTCTTAGGTGGAGATTTCAATTTACCAGATATAGACTGGGACACTCAGATGTTTAGGACGGGTGGTAGGGACAGAGCATCGAGTGACATTATACTGAGTGCACTATCCGAAAATTATCTCGAGCAATTAAACAGAGAACCGACTCGTGGAGATAACATCTTGGACCTACTGATAACAAACAGACCCGAACTTTTCGACTCTGTAAGTGCAGAACAGGGAATCACTGATCACAAGACCGTTGCAGCATCCCTGAATATGGAAGTTAATAGGAATATAAAAAAAGGGAGGAAGGTTTATCTGTTTAGCAAGAGTAATAGAAGGCAGATTTCAGACTACCTAACGGATCAAAACGAAAATTTCTGTTCCGACACTGACAATGTTGAGTGTTTATGGAAAAAGTTCAAGGCAATCGTAAAATGCGTTTTAGACAGGTACGTGCCGAGTAAAACTGTGAGGGACGGAAAAAACCCAGCGTGGTACAACAACAAAGTTAGGAAACTACTGCGAAAGCAAAGAGAGCTCCAGTCAAAGTTTAAACGCAGCCAAAACCTCTCAGACAAACAGAAGCTAAACGATGTCAAAGTTAGCGTAAGGAGGGCTATGCGTGAAGCGTTCAGTGAATTCGAAAGTAAAATTCTATGTACCGACTTGACAGAAAATCCTAGGAAGTTCTGGTCTTACGTTAAATCAGTAAGTGGCTCGAAACAGCATATCCAGACATTACGGGATGATGATGGCATTGAAACAGAGGATGACACGCGTAAAGCTGAAATACTAAACATCTTTTTCCAAAGCTGTTTCACAGAGGAAGACCGCACTGCAGTTCCTTCTCTAAATCCTCGCACAAACGAAAAAATGGCTGACATCGAAATAAGTGTCCAAGGAATAGAAAAGCAACTGGAATCACTCAATAGAGGAAAGTTCACTGGACCTGACGGGATACCAATTCGATTCTACACACAGTACGCGAAAGAACTTGCCCCCCTTCTAACAGCCGTATACCGCAAGTCTCTAGAGGAACGGAGGGTTCCAAATGATTGGAAAAGAGCACAGATAGTCCCAGTCTTCAAGAAGGGTCGTCGAGCAGATGCGCAAAACTATAGACCTATATCTCTGACGTCGATCTGTTGTAGAATTTTAGAACATGTTTTTTGAGTATCATGTCGTTTTTGGAAACCCAGAATCTACTATGTAGGAATCAACATGGATTCCGGGAACAGCGATCGTGTGAGACCCAAATCGCTTTATTTGTTCATGAGACCCAGAAAATATTAGATACAGGCTCCCAGGTAGATGCTATTTTTCTTGACTTCCGGAAGGCGTTCGATACAGTTCCGTACTGTCGCCTGATAAACGAAGTAAGAGCCTACGGAATATCAGACCAGCTGTGTGGCTGGATTGAAGAGTTTCTAGCAAACAGAACACAGCATGTTGTTATCAATGGAGAGACGTCTACAGACGTTAAAGTAATCTCTGGCGTGCCACAGGGGAGTGTTATGGGACCATTGCTTTTCACAATATATATAAATGACCTAGTAGATAGTGTCGGAAGTTCCATGCGGCTTTTTGCGGATGATGCTGTAGTATACAGAGAAGTTGCAGCATTAGAAAATTGTAGCGAAATGCAGGAAGATCTGCAGCGGATAGGCACTTGGTGCAGGGAGTGGCAACTGACCCTTAACATAGACAAATGTAATGTATTGCGAATACATAGAAAGAAGGATCCTTTATTGTATGATTATATGATAGCGGAACAAACACTGGTAGCAGTTACTTCTGTAAAATATCTGGGAGTATGCGCGCGGAACGATTTGAAGTGGAATGATCATATAAAATTAATTGTTGGTAAGGCGGGTACCAGGTTGAGATTCATTGGGAGAGTGCTTAGAAAATGTAGGACAACAAAGGAGGTGGCTTACAAAACACTCGTTCGACCTATACTTGAGTATTGCTCATCAGTGTGGTATCCGTACCAGATCGGTTTGACGGAGGAGATAGAAAAGATCCAAAGAAGAGCGGCGCGTTTCGTCACAGGGTTATTTGGTAACCGTGATAGCGTTACGGAGATGTTTAATAAACTCAAGTGGCAGACTCTGCAAGAGAGGCGCTCTGCATCGCGGTGTAGCTTGCTCGCCAGGTTTCGAGAGGGTGCGTTTCTGGATGAGGTATCGAATATATTGCTTCCCCCTACTTATACCTCCCGAAGAGATCACGAATGTAAAATTAGAGAGATTAGAGCGCGCACGGAGGCTTTCAGACAGTCGTTCTTCCCGCGAACCATACGCGACTGGAACAGGAAAGGGAGGTAATGACAGTGGCACGTAAAGTGCCCTCCGCCACAGACCGTTGGGTGGCTTGCGGAGTATAAATGTAGATGTAGATGTAGGAATATGGGTTAGGGATAAGAAAAACCGATCGGTTAAAACTGATACCGATATGTTAATTCTGGATAACCGGTATTTTTCAGTATTTGTTTGGCCCCATTTATAAGCGGTGCTTTTTATTTTTTACTAATAACCCTGTAAAAAACGAAATATAAGTTAGCCGTAGCAGCAGTGCTAAAAATTTTTCCTTTTTTAAATACGCCTTTTTTTAAAGTGGACTAATTCTTATTCGGTGCTTTTTGAATAACAATGACGACAGAAACGAGCAACAAACATATAGCATGAGTATTTGCGCAGCATTGCTGAGACAATAAGGTCCCATGTTGCCGTGTGTCGTGGCTTAAGGTTTGTGTGTGCATGTAGTGTGCAGTACTTGCCCCACCTGGTCTATACTACAGTTTCTCTCTGTCGCCGGCGGACATAATGGCACCAACCTAGTACGAAAATATTTTTACGAAGTGGCGTAGGAATGGAGTACAGTGCTTCTTTTGCTTAAAAGATTAAAGATTTGTCTGCTAGTTCTGTGGAATAATAAAAGGAAGTTAGTTGTGATAACATTAAAAAATTAAGAATTCATTCATAGTATATGTTAAGAATAGAAAGTAGCTGAGCTGCTTCCCCTGTCTACATAATAGGCATTTATCTGCTTGTAGTCCTTGAAAACGGACATATTAACACGGGAAACAAGAGTTCTTCAGCCTCGGTTTAACCATTTAACACTGACTGTTCATAATGCACAAATAATGGTATGGTCCTCGATTTTATGATTTTTGAGCAGAGTTTCACAAAACCGGAATCAGTACGTCAATACTGACTTTTTTTAGTCTTCAGTCACTTCTCACTTTTTGGGAAAAGCAGCGAACGATGGATGGACAAAGATTTCTTTTATTTGCCTATTTAATGTAATATTTTGATTCTGTGTATCTCGAAGCTGAGAGAAGCTTCTCAGTTTTTGTTCGATTTCGAAGTTTATTACAGGAAACAATAGGAATAAAAAAATCGAAAATGTGTTATTTCGAATGGTGTTAACACTCGGGTTAAACTGGCGTGGAAAAAGATATAACCGAAAACCCGTTGTTTCTTTGATCACCGCCATCCCTAACTAGGGGTACATTTTGACCTACGCACAGGACTACAAATTTTATATTTTCAAAAATAACCCATTTTGCAAGGGTACATCGTTTACACGCATGCGCATTAGACCTTGGGGTTCTTTTTACAAGTTTTCATTTAACTTTCAGAACTATTCGCTATGCTCTCCACCGGACTCACGAAAACACCCAGACATTAGTGAAACTAGGTTCAAATGGCTCTGAGCACTATGTGACTTAACATCTGAGGTCATCAGTCTCCTAGAACTTACAACTACTTAAACCTAACCAACCTAAGGGCATCACACACATCCATGCCCGAGGCACGATTCGAACCTGCGACCGTAACGGTCGCGCGGTTCCAGACTGAAGCGCCTAGAACCGCTCGGCCACACCGGCCGGCAGTGAAACTGGTTCCATAATTTTGCGAGTACCAGAGTGTCTGGAGTTACTTTATTCTGTGCTATTACTGTGTCGCAGTTTATACAAGACAGTTGGAAGGGGAGGCATGTAGATGGAGTTTTTCACGAATCCTCACTAAATTATGTACTGTAAGATCAGGCGACCTTGGTGGTCGATAGTATAACGGAATATCCATATTCTGCAGGATGTGCACTGGTGTACTCTCCGAAAATGATGACACGCTGTTGTAACTGAATTGCACCTGTTGAAAAGAACGACACAAAACGCCATTGGCTGCCTTCTTACCGCAGTTTCTACTCAACGCACATTGGGTAATTACTGAATGAGTTATCGACAGCTGGGAGACTCTTACCGACAAAACACATGAACCGGCAACTTACAACTGGCGCCAAGGTAAACTGTAGTCTCGATGCGTAAGTTGTCTTAACGGAACATATCAGCTCACGTATGTTCTTGCCCGCTGCTGACAAGTTACTACGTAACGTACTCGAATCATCTGGTGAATTACTGAGACAAGACGTCGAAAGCCTGTCATGATGCTATTTGTTACCCGAGACTAAGATATGCAAAGAAAGAATTTCGTTATCTAATCGTTTGCCGTTGTTATTATCAGTTGCGTGCGCGAAGAGTCAGTAACAGCAGTGGATCAGATATGAATTAGCTTATCTTTAGATTCGCAGCAGCGCTTGACAAAACCTGCATATAGGATGACAGAACGTGCAGAAGACCTTTCCTTCTCTGCTGAATGGGGTGGCTCGGTAAGAATTTAGGTTTTCCGTGATTTCGATGGAACCCTTTAAGGCACAGGCCGGGGTGATTCCTTTGAAACGGCACATCATACTCAGCAATTGGGGGCAGGGTACTTCAGATACCACCAACTGATCACCGCTTTCCTGTTGCACACGCGAATGGCGCGTGTGAGGAATGATTATTGGTAAGCCTGTGTATTAGGTCGAATTTTCTCGGAGTGGTCATTTCGTGAGATTTGTGTGGGAGGAAGTAATATGTTGCCCCCGTCTCTTACCGAAATGTACTCTCCCGAAACTTCAGTAGTAATCCTTTTCGTGATGCACAACGCCTATGCTGTACCGTCTGCCACTGGAGTTCGTTGACACCTCTGTAACGTTCTCTCGCCGACTAAACCAAACCGTGACGAAACGCGCCGCTCTTTATTGGATCTCTCTCTACCTCCCACCTACTCCCTCCCTCCCATCCCAAACTGATGAACAATACTCAGGAATCGCCCGAACAAGCGCTTTGTAAGCCACTTCCCTCGTGGATGAGTTAAGTTTCCTTAAGATTTTTCGTATTACGTTCTGTCTGGCATTTGCTTTTCCCACAGTTTCTTCTGTGTGGTGATTCCACGTATGGTCGCTCTAGACATTTTACTGTAGGTACTATGTGCAGCAATTTGTCATAAATAGTGTAACTGCTAAATTGCAGATTTCTTGTCCTGCGTATGCGTAATGTGTTACATTTACTTACGTTCAGGGTCAGCTGCCAGAACCTGCACCGTTCATCAATCCTCTTCAGGTCATTCTACAAATCGATACTGCCTTTCGGCGTTGCTACTTTTGGCACTTTTCCTTTCCTTCGCAAATCTGAGCTCCCGCTCAGTTTCTAATAACCGCGTCATCGACTGAACATTAAAACTCTGATCTCCATTTAACCTACATCCATACTCTGCAAATCACTGTAAAGTGCATGTCGGGTACTAATTCGCCATAGAACCACATTTTAAGGTTTGTTTCCATTCGCGAGAAGAGCGCGGGAAGGATTTACATCTACATCTTCGTCTACGTGGATACGGTGCATATGACACTTAAGTGCCTGGCACGGGTTTCATCGAACCACCGTTATAATAATTCTGTTATTCCACTCTCGAACAGAGCGCGGAGCCTGCTGGTGTGGCCGAGCGGTTCTAGGCGCTTCAGTCTGGAACCGCGCGACCGCTGCGGTCGCAGGTTCGAATCCTGCCTCTGGCAGGCTCGCCTCATTTGCAGTGCCGACACGGCCCGTCCTCGGCAGTTTCCCTGCCACATTAGTATCAGACCTGGCGCGGTCGGTGCATCGAGATGTGGCCGAAGCGTCACACGTCCACCCTATCTGTCCTGCGACGGCCGTCTGTGGAAAATGCCAGTGTGAAATGAACTAACTACGTGCACAGTGGATCAAGGGAAATGATATCGTGAAATGATGCCAATGCAAACCGTAACCCGTATTTTCCTGCGAGTAGTCGTCTTAACCATTAGGCTGTGCGAGAACACATTTTATCTTAACAGCCGGCCGGTGTGGCCGTGCGGTTCTAGGCGCTTCAGTGACCGCTACGGTCGCAGGTTCGAATCCTGCCTCGGGCATGGATGTGTGTGATGTCCTTAGGTTAGTTAGGTTTAAGTAGTTCTAAGTTCTAGGGGACTGATGACCTCAGATGTTGAGTCCCATAGTGCTCATAGCCATTTGAACCATTTTTTGAACAGAACGCGGAAAAAACGAACACTTAAATCTTTCCGTGGGAGCGCTGATTTCCTTTATTTTATTGTGATAATCGGTCCTCCCCCTGTAGCGGGGTCAACAAAATATTTGCGCATTCAGGGGAGAAAGTTGGTGATTGAAATTTCGTGAAATGCCGCCACAACGAAAAACGCCTTTGTTTTAATTATGTCCACAGCAAATCCTGTACATGTGCGTGAGACTCTCACCTGTTTGTTGATAATATAAAATGTGTTGTTCTTCTTTCAACTTTCTCGATGTGCTCCGTTAATCCTATCTGGTAAGGACCCCACACCGCGCAGCAGTACTCCAAAAGAGAACGGACAAGCGTAGTAGATCTGTTGCATCTTCGAAGTGTTGTGCCAATAAAACGCGGTCTTTCGTTCGCTTTCCCCACAACATTGTTTGTGTGTTCTTTCCAATTTAAGTTGTTCGTAATTGTAATTCCTAGGTATTTAGTTGAATTTACAGCGATTAGATTTGATTGATTTTATCGTGTAATCGAAGTTTAACGGATTCCTTTTAACAATCGTATGGATGACTCTGCACTTTCTTTATTTAGGGTCAGTTGCCAATTTTCACACTGTACAGATATCTACCCTAAATCCTTTTGCAATTGGTCTTGATTTTCTGATGACTTTGCTAGAGGATAAACGACACATTATCTGTAACCAACCAAAGACGGCTGCTCAGATTGTCTCCCAAATAATTTATATAGATAAGGAACAACCGAGGACATATAAAACCAACTAGGGGAACGGCAGAAATCACTTCTGTTGTAGTCGATGACTTCCCGTCAATTACTACGAACTGTGACACCTCCGACAAGAAATCACGAATTCAGTCGGTTAACTGAGACATAGTCCATAAGCACGCAATTTGACTACAAGCCGCTTGTGAGGTACGGTGTCGAACCACATCTGGAAAGCTAAAATTCGGAATTAATTTGAGATCCTTTGTTGACAGCACTCAGCATGTCGTCTGAGTAAAGACCTAGTTGTGTTTCACAAGAACGATGTTTCATAAATCTATGTTGAATATGTGTCAATAGACGGTTGTCTTTGAGGTAATTTATAATGTTCGAACACAATGCGTATAACTTCCAAAATGCTGCTTCATATCGACGTTGACGATAAGGGCCGGTGATTTAGTGGATTACTCCTATTGCCTTTTTTGAATATTGGTGTGACCTGTGCAACTTCCCAATGTTTGGGTACGGATCTTTCGTCGAGGGAGCGGTTGTATATGATTGTTAAGTCTGGAATGGCTGCATGAGCATACTCTGAAAGTAACTTAACTGGTATACAATCGTGACCGAAAGACTTGCTTTTATTAAGTCATTTAAGTTGCTTCACTACTCATGTTGGTAGCTGTTCATGATTCGAATTCTGGAATATTTACTTCCACTTCTTTGGTGAAGGAATTTCGGAAGACTATGTTTAGTAACTTGGCCTTAGCAGCACTGCCGTCGATAGTATTTCCGTTGCGCAGAGAAGCATTGGTTCAAATGGCTCTGAGCACTATGGGACTTAACATCTATGGTCATCAGTCCCCTAGAACTTAGAACTACTTAAACCTAACTAACCTAAGGACAGCACACAACACCCAGCCATCACGAGGCAGAGAAAATCCCTGACCCCGCCGGGAATCGAACCCGGGAACCCAGGCGTGGGAAGCGAGAACGCTACCGCACGACCACGAGATGCGGGCTAGAGAGAAGCATTGATTGTATCTTACCGCAAACATAATTTACATACGACTGCCAGGTTTCGAAACTAAGTTTCGATGTGGAAACCATTACAAGCGTCTCGCATTGAAGTCCGCCCTAAATTTAGAGCCTCTGTAAAAGAACGCCAATCTTGGGGATTTTGCTTTCGTCAAAATTTGGCATGCATTTTTCGTTGTCTGCAACAGTGTTCTGACCTGATTTTTGTACCATGGGAGATCAGCTCCGTCGTTTGTTAATTTATTTTCGTACAAATCTCTCAGTTGCTGTCGGTACTATTTCTTTGATTTCAAGCCACATCTGGTCTACACTTAAATTGTTAATATGGAAGGACTAGAGATTGTCTTTCAGGAAGACAAGCTAATTTTTATCTGCCTTCTTGAACAGATATATTTTTCGTTTGGTTTTGGTGGATTTGGGAGTCAAGTTATTCAGTCTCGCTACGGGAGCTCTGTGTTCACTAATCCCTGATCTGATTCTCCTTATAGCTCAGGATTATTTGTTTGCTAAGTGGTCAAGTGTTTTCACAACCGTTTACTATGATTGCTCAAATGCCCCTCAGCACAATTCCCCACCCCCTCCCCTCATCCACCCACCCTCATTTCCCTCCAGTACTAAATTAGTGATTCCTTGATGTCTCAGAATGTCCTATCAATCAATGAAGTTATCCCACAAATTTTTCTCCCCTGTTCTGTTCAGGACCTCATCGTTGGTTACTTGATCTACCCATCTAATTATCAGTATCCTTCTGTACACCACATTTCTCTTCTTTGTATACTTCCAGTATCCCATGTTAGTGTTATTCGGTATGTGTCCAACACACTAAGCAATGTTTTAGCTTCTTTCTAGGTTTTTTGCATTTTTCCCAATACCCTACAGATGAATAAAGTACAATACATGCTTCACTTACACCTAAGCCTCTGTCATCATTCCATTTTATAACAAATAGTTACAACCAGGTATTTTTATGAGTCTGACTGATTCCTATTGTTCCTTACACTGAGGAGGCAGAAGTCATGGTGTACCTCCTAATACCGTGTCAGAACTTCTTTTGCCCAACGTAGTGCAGCACCTCCACGGGGCAGGGTCTCAACAAGTCATTGGAAGTCCCCAGCAGAAACATTGAGCCATGCCGCATCTATAGCCGTCCATTATTGCGGTAGTGTTGCCGGTGCAGGTGTTGTGCATGAATTGACCCCTCGATTATGTCCCATGAATGTAAGATAGGGTTCATGTCGGGCCATCTGGGTGGCCAGGTTCTTCAAACCAGTCGCGAACAATTGTGGCCCGGCGACATGGCGTATTGTCATTCATAAAAATTCCATCGTTGTTTGGAAACATGAAGTCCATGAGTTGCTGCAAATGGTCTCCAGGTAGCCACACATTACCATTTCCAGTCAGTGATCTGTTCAGCTGGACCAGAGGACCCAGTCCATTCCAAGTAAACACAGCCTACATCATTATGGAGGCACCACCAGCTTGCACAGTGTTTTGATGACGGGTCCATGGCTTCGTGGGCTATGCGCCTCACTCAAACCCTAACATCAACTCTTATCAACTGAAATCGGAACTCGTCTGATCAGGCCAACGTTTTCCGGTCGTCTAGTGTCCAACCGATATAGTCACGAGACCAGGAGAGGCGCTGCAGGCGATGTCGTTCAGTTAGCAGAGACACTCGCGTCGGTCGTCTGCTGCCTTAGTCCATTAATGCTAAATTTCGTGACCCTAACCTAAAGGATAAGTTCGTTGTACGTCCCACATTGATTTCTGTGGTTATTTGACGCAGTGTTGCTTGCTTGTTAGCACTGACAATACACAAACACTGCTGCTCTCGGTCGTTACGTGAAGGCCGTCGGCCACTTCATTGTACGTGGTGAGAGGTAATGCCTGACGTTTGGTATTCTCGGCGCATTCTTGACACTGTGGATCTCGGAATATTTAATTCCCTAACGATTTCCGAAATGGAATATGCCATGCGTCTAGCTCCAACTACCAGTGCACGTTCAGAGCTGTAATTCTCTTCATGCGGCCCTAATGACGTCTGAAATGTTTTTACAGGAATGTCTGAGTACAAATGACAGCTCCTTGTGTTCCCTGGTGTCCAAAATTAAAGCAACAAACAGCTATTCCCCGGTCCTGTACGATCGTGTTCTGTACGGAAGATGGCATCCGGTCAACGGACAACATGCCAACGATGACGTCAGGGTACCCATCAAACAGGGTAGTATTTGCCGGGTAGTCCTACAACCACAGTCGCTGTGCACACTGTTACAGACGGTGCAGTATAGCACAGAAAAGACGCCTGCCAGATTCTCTGCATGCAGAGCTTAGGAGGAGTGGAAGCAGGGCAGTCGTAAACTGATGGGGCGCGATGGTTTAAAGTGAATCATTCGGTTGTTTCTCGGATGTGGCGAATGTATGTAGAGACCGAAACTGTATGCCAAAGACAAGAAGGAAAATGCAAATTGGAGTCGTCAACATACCACCTGGACTGTTGAACAGTGAGCCAATGTACTTCTCACAGATGAGTCCCTATTTAGTCTGGAGAAGGATTCTCGAAGGATTCACATCTTCGGGGAACGTGGAACACAATTTCGGGTCCCATGGAAAGAGACCGATATCAAGGAGGATCCCTAAAGGTGTGCGCAGTGATTATGCTGACTACTCGAACAGCTCTTCATGAAAATTGTACGCATGAATCGGTAAGGTTTAACTGCTGTCGGGTATCATGACGAGATCTTTGAACCTCACGTGCGGTTGTTGCAAGGTTTGTGGGCCCAGACTTCGTATTGATGTGTCCAAGCTCTAACGGAAGATATTGCACGCAAGGCGTGGCCAGCTCGCTCTTCCGATTTGAATCACATAGAGCAAGTCTGGGAAGCACTGCGGAGACGGGTCGCAACACGTCAGCATCCACCAACCACTCAGCAAGACTCATGAGCAGCTGTGCAGGAAGAACGGGCTTTCATGCCTCAGCATGAGATTGATGACATCATTCACTGCATGTCTCGTCTTTGTCAGGCCTGTGTTGTTGCGAGAAGTGGTCAAACTCCATATTGAGCACATTACTCAGTTGTCAGAATGTGTGTGCAAATCCTTTAAATTGGAAAGTAGGAACATTTTTGTCTATCGTTACGCATATTGTAGTTGTTTACGTCCTGTATTCTTTACTTTGTTTCTACATTACTATCGCATGTTTGTTTTATAGCAAAATAAATGCAATCTTGCAAAATTACCGTTTGTTGCTTTAATTTTGTACTCCATGTACATTGTGTACGTGATACTACTACTACTGACTGCCTGCCTGCCTGCCTGCCTGCCTAAGTGCATATCGCTATCCCAGGACTTTCTTGCCTCAGTGCATAATCGCCGAAAGTGGAGTGTGCAGGAAAAGTAGTATTTTGTCGACACTAAATGACAAATTAGAAAGAAGTTACCTTTAGAGTCACATTTTGTGCCTCTCTTTGTGAAAGGAGGTTGCTATCCCCGTACAGACCTACTTCATTCTGGAAATAACACTGACTCGCGTAAAATGTCAGAGGTTTTGTCGCATCAACGTGTAACACAGGGGCTGGCGACTTTTCGAAAGAAGATTTGAAAACAATGTAATCTGTAGGAGACAATATCGTTACTCACAGAGGAAAGGAAAGTTAAAGATATTGGTAAATCAATTAATCTTGTTGAAGCATTAAAATTCTTGCGGTACAATGTAACCATTAACGTTTTCTTCAGTTGTCAAGTAAGCTGTCACAAAATCTCATGACCTAACTGAATGGCAGGCAGTGACTTCAGCTCTAACGCTAGTTTTACTTTATAATCTGTCGTAAACAATGGCACATTCAGCTTCACTAAAAAAAAAAGTAATGGGAAGGAGAATCTATGATGTTTCAGATATGCTTAAAGAAAACTATCCATTTGTTGAAATTAGGTTGCTTGTACCCAGCAGATTCAGTACCATAGGGCATCGAATTGATGTGAAAGATGAATAAAATACACGTACATACTCGCATGCACACAGATACACACAAATTTGCCAAGATTCTCGTTGGCACATAAACTGTTACAGAATTTATGTGGAAGAAATGTAGGAGGCGTTTCAATGACTGATTTACAGTAATTTTAAGTGACCAAGTTTGAAAGTGTGAAATCGTAAATGTCTGAAGATTAGCACCTAATGACTTTGCACATACTATACCAGAAACTAGAACTTCTCTACATAAGCACCGACGGTGGTGACGCATTTCTCCCGTCGCTTCGTGCAACTGCGGTGACCTCGTCCACACTAATGTGCAAATTACGTAGAAGCCACGAGTTGACCTCGGCAGCCGAGAGTTTCATCTCATGGGAGTAGTGCCCACCTACATTTAGCCTTCTCTAGACGAAAGGTCGCAAGGTTCTCTGCGTCCGGTTTGCTCCAGAACCATCTGTGCTGTGAGTGGGTACCTAATTGTGTAGCGATACCACATGTTCACCAAGGCATATGTTGCCTCGTTTGCCGACTCGACGATAGTGGGACAAATCCTTACTGCTATTGTGCATCGTGATACCGACGTGATAACTATATCTTGGAACTGGCCTTGGGCTCGAAAAAGCATTCGGGTTTTTTAACATCTAGTCAGCTTCGCTGCAGTTTGTTTTGGCAGCCTTGTTTGTGAGACGATATGGTAAACTACTCCAGACAGACATGTAATCTCTGACGGGTTTTATCTTTCTCGCAGTAACTCATAATAGTAGAGACGTCTTTTTTTCCTGGAGATTTTCTTCTTTTAGCGCCAACTACGTTACTCCCCTGTTCGATTTCACATCCAAGCACATCCAAGTCAGATGGTGTGAACGGAATAGAGAACGATTTTTTTTAGCAGCAGAACTTTTTTTCTGTTGAAACAGTACGCAAGTTTCGAACCCGATTAGGGCGTTACCTGCCAACAGGCAAAAATCCTTTCGTCAGTATATTGTGCCTGTTCTTATTACGTCCCATAGTTTATGGATCACTAAAGCAAACCGTTTCTCACTATCCTACGTACCATTTGAGAGAATAAACCATAAGTACTATTGGATGCTTGTCGTAAGACACTGAGAATGACCATCCCCAGTTACGGTTTTCGGAGAGGTGATCATGTATTGCTCCGTCGTTGCTCCAGTATCTTAATGGTAAAACCATTCTGCGAGGCCAAGTAGGTCATGAACGCTTATGAAGATATCGAGCATAGCTCCCACGATGCTGAAAAAATTGGTATGTGTGCTTGGTCATTGATGATTTTCAGTCGATTTGGTATCAATCTTGCCACATTGGAGTTCACAGCTGATATTTACATTAGTATATCACAAAATTACTACCACTTGATAATAGCATTATCCATCTGTAGCGCACTGTGGTCCTAGTAATGGAGGTTTTTTATCTTTTTTTAACACTATTGGGATTTCATCGGTCACTTTCCATCTCTTTGAACGAGTGTCATGTTTTGCGTCCTGCGAAGACTTCGTCGTTTCTCTGCATACATATTGTCATTCCTTGCCAGCTTTCAGAAGTTCTCATTCACCTGCTTCTTCGCCATGATGGACTATTTTTCATTTGAGCAGCAACGGAGTTTATAAAAGAAAGCTGAGTAGACCTCAGTGCAAAGTTTTTGCCTGGAAATAAGTTCTACAGTTGCCATTGTTTTATAATCTTGTTCGTTGATCGTTTGTAGATTGGAACCAAATTGTCAAGCGCTCATTTTCGTTCAAATCAGTCAAGCTGTCATACTGCAGTCATCATTGCCCACAGTTGCACCCCAAAACTAGTAGCGAAGAACGAAATAAAAAAAATGGCGTTTAGTTGTGGAAGTGTTATTTGCAGGGAAAATACGTTATGAATTGCTGACCCACACACAAGTTCTCTTATTAAAATAAAAAGATCATGATAATTGTTTCAAACCATCCTTCGACAAACAGAGGTTGCCGCTATGAACCTGTTGCAAATAACTTGGAATTCGGGGAGATATTGTGGCAACAAGTGAAGTATGATTCGGGAATTTAGACATTGCCTTACAAATAGCGTAATATTTTGTGTGGAAACTTATATAATTGGTCACACAGTTGTTTTGTAATGCATTTTCGAAAAATGTTACGATTGTCGCCTCTAGCTGCTGAAGAAATTCTTTATTAATCAACCAGTTTCGGTTGACAGACAGGTTCTTAAAAGCATTTATAGTACCACATTAGGCTATTATAATGCCTTTGACATCAGATAGTGAAACGACTTTTTAACTGTTGTAACATCGTAGTATAAATTACATCGACAATATTACATTTTGAGCTATTTTCTGTATTTGTTTAGGCGCCGATCGGTGTCGTGAACCGTTAACTACGTAGCTGTTCCCGCAACTAAAAGATTGAAATATTTACTATGACTGACATGCGTGTTGAAAAAAAAAGCCCAGGCAACTTCGTCAGAATGAGGGGCAGTATAACAGGCAGTTAGCGCATGAAAATTTTCAGCACGGAAGGTAAAATTGTGGAATGTGGTAATTTTCTTTGCATGTGAAGCCATGTGCTTTCCGCTATTTTCTTTCCCTCTTTTGCATATGTGTAGGTGTATCGTTGGATTCGTGGCGGAATTGGGAGGAAATACGCAGCAATATTTCAGTTTCATGTACAGAATGGCAGCGCTCTTGAAATGTAAGTAATTGTAAGACAATTATCATAAAAAAGTCTCCTTTCACAAAATTGATCTAAAATTCCTAGACACTATCACAACGTTTAAATACTAATGATTAATAATACGAAGCGATGTTAAATGGAGTGAACGCATGAAATCAGTAGTGGGGATGCGAACTGAAGATTTAGCTGCATCTGATAAGGACACCGTGTATAAGACGCTGATGGAATATGTTTTAGCCTGCTGCTCCAATGTCTGGAGGTCCCCTTGACGTTGTCACTGTAGTAGACATCGAAGGAATTCAAAGACAGAAATGCTGTAGGAATCGGTGGAAGAAAGGCGACTTTGTTATAGCGAAAGAATATTGGGCAATTCTGGACAAGTGGTATTCTAGACATATTGTGAAACAGTTTGTACAGCCCTCGTATGAACCACCACTCATACGGTCTTTGGGAAGGATAGTATTTAGAAAGGCCATTTCCGAGGCATTGCTCCACTTTATCCTAAATCACTTTCTCAATCAAGAAACGTTCTCAAGAGCAACCTAATGGCTCACTACACACACAGAGGAAGATTTTATCGTAAAATTCAACCTATCATCACAACGAAACCGTGTTTCCTAACCGAATTCCAGGAAATGGCATATTACATCCATAATTCGGATGCTCCTGCGACATGCATCTTATCCAAGCAATCTTCAGAGGATAGATTTTATGGATAAGCCGTGTTACCCCAAGGAAGTTTTCCAAACACTCAAGTTCGAGGTCCTTTTGGCAAGTAAAAATACGAGAACGAACGAGAAGAATTATGCGAGGAACCAGGATATTAAATAGCTACATTTCTCATTTTGACATCTGTTCTACTGTATGGAAACTAGAGTTCCATATTTTACGTGTATAGTTTCAGTAATTGTTAAGCAAGCAAGCTGTATAGTTCAGATGGCTGAATCCGATAAATAAATCTCTCGTAGGCACGACGAGAATAAGAGATTAGGACACGTACGAAGGCATACTGCCTGTGATATTTCATAGTTTTTTTGGCGTCGTCCTCGGTCCGAAGGCTGATTTGATGCAGCTCTCCACGCTACTCTATCTTGTGCGAGCTTCTTCATCTCCCAATAATTAGTGCAACCTACATCCATTTTAACCTGCCTGCTGTATTCGTGTCGTGGTCTCTCGTTACAATTTTTATTCGTATTCTTCCCACCATTACCAAATTGAAAAATTCCTTCGTGCCTCGGATTTCGTTCTATCAACCGATGCCTTCTTTTAGTCAAATTGTGACATTTTTTCCTCTCCAGTTCCTTTCAGTACCACCTAAGTTACGCAATAAATCCGTATAATCTTGGGCACTCTGCTACGAGGGGCAGTCAATAAATAATGTAATACATGTTTTTCGCAGCCAGTTTCGGTTGAAAAAATGCAGAGCTTGAAATACTGTGGGGTACTCCCGCTTCAGCCTCTATAGTTTTATGAAGTGCCGATAGATGGCGGCGCTATACGTAGCCTTCAAAATGGCGTCTGTAACGAAGGTGTTTTCCAAGCAGAGAGCTGTTATAAAGTTTCTTTTGACGAAAACCAGAGTATCGAAGATACTCTTAAGCGCTTGCAGAATGTCTACGGAGACCTGGCTGTGAACAAAAGCAGGTCGTGTCATTGGGCGAGGCCTCTGCCATCAGCGCAGCAATGTCTCGGAGACGTGTCCGATTTGCCGCGTGCCGACTGGCCGCAGTCAGCTGTGACTCCTACAGTACTGGAACTTGCGGAGAATCTCATTCGATGATGATGATTGGTTTGTGGGGCACTCAACTGCGCGGTTAGCAGCGCCCGTACAAATTCCCAACCTTTGCTCAGTCCAAACTCTCCACTTTCGTAAATGATGATGAAATGAGGACAACACAAACACCCAGTCATCTCGAGGAAGGTGAAAATCCGCGACCCCGCCTGGAATGGGATCCGGGACCCCGTGCTCGGGAAGCGATAACGCGACCACGAGATACGGACGAATCTCATTCGAGGTGTCAACGAACGTCTCCATTTCCGTGACAACGTAAGGCCTCACCCAAGTCTGGGCACCCGGGAGGAGCTCACAGAACTTCATCCACTCTACAGCCAGGTTCTCGCACCTTCCGACTTCTGTTCGGCCCAATCAAAACTGTTGTTTGAATGATTGGGATGTTATTGACGCAGCAACACGTTGCCTCCGACGTCGACCAGTAGAGTGATACCATGTGGGTATGCAGGCCCTTCCAGTAAGGTGGCGCAAGGTCGCCGCATTGAATCGGGATTACGTTGAAAAATAGGGTGCCATTGAATGAATGGAAATTATGTTGAAAAATAGTGTTTTGTAGCCAAAAGAGTGAGGAACTGTATGATATAGTGGACTCCTGAATAAAGCCAGCCTGCTCTCAGAAAAAAATGTGTTGCATTACTTATTAAAAGAGCTATATGCATATGTTTTCCCAATCATAACCAATGTACTTTGGATATGTTTAGACTTGCTGTGATTATCCGACGGGAGGAGCCGTACGGACCTTGGCAAGGCGCCTCAGATCGCACGGGTTGTCCAGTATTGGTGTGTGTTAGCGATCAGTAATAAGAGTTACCCCTTTGGTATACTAGCTTTTGCAGGAATATATTTATTACTTGAAATTATGTATTCATTCCCTCCATTTAATTTTCCTAGAATGCTGCCACAGTACCTTCTCATTTAATTCGCCGTTTCTTTCCACTCGAACTCCTACAAATATCTGCTTCTTCCGCCAGTTTATCTAACACTGAGGAACAAGTGCGCGGAAAATAAAGCATCAACAGCCGTGGCTGTTCAACCATATACCATCTGTTGGTTGCATGTGGTACTAAATATTCTTTCATGGCTGTCTGACCCTTACGTACGGTATTGGGCTTGGCATGTAGATCTCATTTCACACACAACCATAAAATCCCTTATTGTGGCACTTAGAGCTTTTTGAATTTCAGTCTTCAATTTATATTCGAAGTTAGCGGTTTTCACGTCTTCAGAAACGCTTTTCTTGCCATTGCTAGTCTACATTTTTACGGCTTCTTTATTTTGGCCGCCCAAATAGCAGAATTCATCTACTGCTTTTTACGTCTCATTTCATAATCTAATCCCCGTAGAATCGCCTAATTTAATTTCTTTGCTTTTTTCTAATACTTATCTTCTAACCTCGTTTAAAGATAATATCGATTCCGTTCAACATCTCTTCCAAGCCCTCTTGCCGTCTCTGACAGAATTACAATACCGTCGGCAAATCTCAGTTTTTATTTATTCCCTTCATTTCGTGAATGAATGGAGTATTGTAGCGTGTGGTTAATATTGCTACGAAGTACTCACGATCTCGTTACTATGTCTTGAGAAGTACCTGCGTGGATGTATATTGCTGAACTTCGAAACATTATTTTTTTTATTTTTTATTTTTTTTGCAAAACCATACGTATGTTTGCAGTAGTGTTAAGAGAGAAAAAGTCTACAGTAAGTTGTTTAACCGCGTGTTCATAGCACACACAATATTCCCTGCAAGTTCGGCACAAGCGTTATTCCAGACTTCACGAGCGCTGATCGCTGCGATGCCTTCGCAATCTGCATCTCGCACCGGACGCTGACGTCACTGGTCGCTTAGCCCAGTGCTGCCACGTTCGGCCGAACAGTCAATTTGTTTACGCTGTCGCGCCCGACTAGGCGCAACTGAAAATATCTTAGCCCGCGATCGACAGAACTAGCTGGTGCTGGTCTTCAAATTCCTGGCGACTGCAGGCCTTGCACTAGAGCACCGTCCTGGCAGTTACAGAATCATTAACGGTTCCAGCGAGTGAGAGGCTACAGTCGCAGAGTGAAGGTCGTAGGAATGAGTCACCGCCAGCTCTGAGCTGTGAGCACGTTGTGCGATTCGTAAGAAGACTGCGACTCTGGTAAGGAAGTCAGCCCTTCGCATCATCAGCTGCTCAGTCGAACGCCTTCTTGTCACGAGCGGAGCGGCTGGCAGAGGTGCGAGAGTTATTTATCGAAATTAGAAAGGCCTCTTGCATAATGCGTTCCTGTTACAGCGTGCCATGTAGATAACGGCGCAAGTGCCGCAGTATACATGACTCATGGCTGTTGAAGTAGCACAAGATAAAATTGTCTCTTACCCCTCTTTTTTAGGGGGACTACTAGTTATTCCCAGAAAACAATTAGCGGAAGGCTTTGGAATAGGCTAGGGACGACTTGTAATGAAAGCTAAAAATTTAAGGCGATTTCTATTGCTTCTCAACTAATGCTACGTACAGATCGGGATAAATGCAGGCGACTTCGAGAGCGGTGAATTAAGATAGACTGCACTAGTCTTAGAGTGGTGATGGCGGGGGGTTATAGAGCGGGGCAGCTGAGAAATGCCACTCGTAATATGTCCAGAATGAATAAATATATCGAGGTGAGATTTCTGCCAAGTTACAGGGAAATAAATGCCGAGTTTCCTGACGTTCGCACGGACTTGTTATCATTTTTTTTCTGAGGAACTCTATACTTTTTCCTGTGGCATTTGAAAGAAGCTGCTAAGAAAATTTAAACATGTATGGAACTTGATCAAATATTATCAAGATAACAGCATCGCAAACCACTGTCCCGCCGTCAGGAGAAGAGGTTCCGCAAACGTCTGTCCTGTTACTCCGAATGTAAGAAAGCATGTAACACAGGTACTGTTCGTGTATTTATCATCACGACTGTGGTATCGCATTCTCAAAATGTTGACATTGAGCATTGCTACACGCTATAAAGTAATTATGTTGAAACGAAATTAGATGTTGAATTTCATCTGGAATTAACGGCAGCACAGACACGTGCTATGAGGCTTTTCATGCCTTTGGGAGTCATCGGTGTTTTCTAATAGACCTCGTGTTTTAATGCAGTGGAAATGTGAAGTTCGGTTAGTGTGCAGACCATTTTGCGTTTCCTGAACGATCGTTGCAGTGCATTACAAATGTTCTCGCAAGAGGATCTGTCACTACATGTGGAAAATGTGAGGGGCATCTGTCATGTTGTTACCACACTGATTGCATTATGCCCAGGGCGACGTCTTACAATACCTGCGGCTGGAACATACCATAGGAAATGGAGATATTAGAGTGTGTTTAGATTCCCATTAATAAAAGAGGTCCAATGATGCGGGTTTGCCGGTCGAAGTGGCCGAACGGTTCTAGGCGCTACAGTCTGGAACCGCGCGACCGCTACGGTCGCAGGTTCGAATCCTGCCTCGGGCATCGATATGTGATGTCAGTTAAGTCCCATAGTGCTCAGAGCCATTTGAACCATTTGGAAGTAATTGCCAAGAAACTTTAGATGCAGCGATATGTGAAGCAGATGAAATGCGATGGAATGTAGTGTTCAACCACTTGAATATATGTGACCTATCGACACACACTGTGTACCTGACTGACACCATGACACTTCGGTTCTGTGAGGACCTTGACCTCCGCAACTACAGGTTTCCAATCGTCTCGCTCTTCAGCACGCCTGCGTCACTTCCTCACTCCCACTGCTCTCAGGTCGGCTTACTTCTTACATTCCATGTTCCGATTTACCAAAATCGTTGCCGTTTGACGTGCCTTGATTGTCGAAAGTTTGAGACAGCCCAGTTCTCTCTTTGAATTGGTTGCTGAACAATGAGTTTTTTTCCGATATGAGGTTGTTAGCCCCATGATCAACCCACAACCTGGAGGACCCAGATTTGAATTGGGTTTACTCCCTTAGGGAGACTGGCTTCACCACGCCTCTAGAGCCCTCCCTGCCCTGTGTTGTAGGGAATAGAAAAAGACAAGGGAAAAGGAGTCTTAGGATAGGACAGGAAACAGGATTGGTCGTTGTGGGACATACTCCGTCTGGCTCCTCCCCTTTGGCGTGTCCTGCATGGGGCCCTGCTGGTAGCTACGCTACAGCCGGCATAGCCCTCTGGATCCAGAGCACGCAAGCCTCCTCGCCCGCACGGACAGTGCTACGTTAAGGTGGTGTCCCCTGAGGGGGACACTGTAACTGAAGGGTGACTTTTTGTGTGTTATGTTTCTTTTTCATTATTGTGGTATAATCACTTTGAGTAGTTTACAGTTGACCAGTATCAATCATTTACTCATGTTGTTGTTGTTGTTGTTGTTGTTGTGGTCTTCAGTCCTGAAACTGGTTTGATGCAGCTCTGGAGACGAAAATTTAATAGTCATGGGTGACTGAAGTTCGAGAGTAGGAAAAGGGAGAGAAGTAAATATAGTAGGTGAATATGAATTGGGGGTAAGAAATGAAAGAGGAAGCCGTCTGGTAGAATTCTGCACAGAGCATAACTTAATCATAGCTAACACTTGGTTCAAGAATCATAAAAGAAGGTTGTTTACATGGAAGAATCCTGTAGATACTAGAAGGTACCAGATAGATTACATAATGGTAAGACAGATATTTAGGAACCAGGTTTTAAATTGTAAGACATTTCCAGGGGCAGATGTGGACTCTGACCACAATCTATTGGTTATGAACTGTAGATTAAAACTGCAGAAACTGAAAAAAGGTGGGAATTTAAGGAGATGGGACCTCGATAAACTGACTAAACCAGAGGTTGTACAGAGTTTCAGGGAGAGCATAAGGGAACAATTGACATGAATGGGGGAAAGAAATATAGTAGAAGAAGAATGGGTAACTCTGAGGGATGAAGTAGTGAAGGCAGCAGACGATCAAGTAGGTAAAAAGACGAGGGCTGGTAGAAATCGTTGAGTAACAGAAGAAATATTGAATTTAATTGATGAAAGGAGAAAATGTAAAAATGCAGTAAATGAAGCAGGCAAAAATGAATACAAACGTCTCAAAAATGAGATCGACAGGAAGTGCAAAACTGCTAAGCAGGGATGGCTAGAGGACAAATGTAAGGATGTAGAGCCTTATCTCATGAGGGGTAAGATAGATACTGTCTACGGGAAAATTAAGAGACCTTTGGAGAAAAGAGAGCCACTTGTACGACTATCAAGAGCTCAGATGGAAACCCAGTTCTAAGCAAAGAAGGGAAAACAGAAAGGTGAAAGGAGTATATAGAGGGTCTATACAAGGGCGATGTACTTGAGGATAATATTATGGAAATGGAAGAGGATGTAGATGAAGATGAAATGGGAGATATGATACTGCGTGATGAGTTTGACTGAGCACTGAAAGACCTGAGTCGAAACAAGGCTCCGGGACTAGACAACATTCCATTATAAGTACTGACGGCCTTGGGAGAGCCAGCCCGGACAAAACTCTACCACATGGTGAGCAATATGTACGAGACAGGCGAAATACCCTCAGACTCAAAGAAGAATATAGTAATTCCAGTCCCAAAGAAAGCAGGTGTTGACAGATCAGTTTGGATTTCCTAGAAATGTTGGGACACGTGAGGAAATACTGACCTTACGACTTATCTTAGAAGAAAGATTAAGGAAAGGCAAACCTACGTTTCTAGCATTTGTAGACTTAGAGAAAGCTTTTGACAATGTTGACTGGAATACTCTCTTTCAAATTCTAAAGGTGGCAGGGGTAAAACACAGGGAGCGAAAGGCTATTTACAATTTGTACAGAAACCAGATGGCAGTTATAAGAGTCGAGGGGCATGAAAGGGAAGCAGTGGTTGGGAAGGGAGTGACACAAGGTTGTAGCCTATCCCCGATGATATTCAATCTGTATATTGAGCAAGCAGTAAAGGAAACAAAAGTTCGGAGTGGGTATTAAAATCCATGGAGAAGAAATAAAAACTTTGAGATTCGCCGATGACATTGTAATTCTGTCGGAGACAGCAAAGGACTTTGAACAGCAGTTGAACGGAATGGACATTTAATCATACCCTAAATATTTTTGCAAACAGCAATTCGCAACCATAACCATTAAGGACGGTACTTTGTAAATGTGATGGATGGTTCTACGGCGATGGCCAAATGCCGTTCGATTGACCCCTTTCGTACTTTCGAGATGCCTGTTAGTGATATTTGCATTGTGTGTTACTGCTGCTAACATTTTACTTTCATATCTTTCAACAGGTGCCCTTCTTTTCCTTTGGCGCATTTACTCTCCATACTTCCACTTTCGAAAACTTTTTTTATAATGTTTGCAAGGACGGATCGTTACTGCTTGCCACGATCTGGATACTTTTCAGGTTACAACCACACCCCAGCTCTAGTAGTTTCGAGACATTCACCGTAAGCGACGTTCACTTTTACGATTGTTGTATACATTGTAAATATCTTAATAGCATTACGAGCTACTTACGTGATTGCTACAATAGTAGAACACAGACTGGCGGAATTTAGGAGCGCAGGTAGGCACAAGAGACACACAGGAGTTACGTACGTTACGCCGTCGTTCTCTTAAAACCTTCTTTCACATGCTACAGAAGAAAGTACGTGGGTCTACAAGGAAAAAAGTCGATGTCGTAATACTGCGCCTGTTGACGATAAAAATTACTTGCGAAAGTTAGGAAGTTCGCTTTGTTCTCCGCTGTAAATTGGCGAAAATCGCACCTCGATGTATTTATATATTCTGGATGCATTTGTGAGGTGGCCTGTGTTGGCTTCCTCAGTCTCTCTCTCTCTCTCTCTCTCTCTCTCTCTCTCTATCTATCTATCTATCTATCTATCTGTGTGTGTGTGTGTGTGTGTGTGTGGGGGGGGGGGGGGGGGGTGGAAAGGTTCAGATCACAGTACATAAGTGAAATGCGGATGCGATGCTCGGTTGCATAGCAGGTGTGCTTGCTTTTACAGACTTACTTTTTTGCATACTATATTTTCTGTAGCACTTTTGTTTCTCTCTTCAATGTGAAACTGTTCTCTCTTTATTTTAAAGACGGTGGCTGCTGACGTCAAGAGGGGTTGACCGTGTATTGTTTGGTTTTGCTTCTCACAATTTCTTTCGCGTTGTGAGCAGCCGGTAGCGAGATAATCACGGGAACCTGTCTCGTAGTTGGAAAGGAAGGGAGCTTAATTTGTGACTTTCGGCAGTGGAATGTTTCACCATATCAATATAGAGTCCGTTAGTGAGCTGAATTTTTCGATTAACCTTCTGTTCGACGTTTTTATTTCATTCTGTGGTGACTATCGAGAATCAAAATCCAAACCTCGGTGTTAGTACGCAACAACTAACCATTACATCATGCAGATTGGAAATTATATATACTGAGATGACAAAAGTCATAAACTTGAGATATGCACATATACGGATCGCAGTAGTATCGCGCACGCAAGGTATAAAAGGGCAAGGGATTGCCGCAACTGTCATTTTTACTGAGATGAGTCACGTGAAAAGATTTCCGACGTGTTTATGGCCGCATGGCGGGAATTACGACCCTGAGTAGTAGTATTTGGAGGTAGGCGAATGGGACATACCCTTTCGGAAATCGTTAGGGAATTCAATATTCCGAGATTCTCTGTGCCAAGAGTGTGCCGAGAATCCCAAATTTCATTTATTACCTCTGACCACGGACAACACTGCGGCCGATGGCCTTCACTTAGCGACCGAGAGCAGCGGCGTTTGAGTAGAGCTGTCAAGGCTAACAAACAAGCGGCACTGCGTGAAATGACCGCATAAAACAAATTAGGACATATGAATAACCTGTCCGTTACGACAATGCAGCGAAATTTGGTTTTAAGGGCTACAGAAGCAAATGACCGACTCGAGTGTCGTTGATAACAGCACGATATCGCCTGCAGCGCCTCTCCTGGGGTCGTGTCCATATTAGTTGGATCCTAGAGGACTGGAAACTGTTGCCTGGTCAGATGAGTCCCGATTTCAGTGGGTAAGACCTATAGTAGGGTTAGACTGTGTCGCAGGCCTTACGAAACCATGGACCGAAGTTGTCAACAAGGCACTGTGCAAGACGTTGGTGGTTCCATAATGGTGTGAGCTGTGTTTGCAGGGAATGGGCTGGATCTTCTGGACCAACTGAACCGATCGTTGACTGGAAATAATTATGTTCAGCTACTTCGAGTGCATTTACAGCCATTTATGGTATTCATGTTCCCAAACAGCGATGGAATTTTTATGGATGATAGTGCGCCATGTCACCGGCCCACAATTATTCGCAATTGGTCTGAAGAACGTTCCTGGTCAATTCGAGCCACTCACATCGCCCGCCATGAATCTCACCAAATATTTACAGGACATAATCGAGACGTCAGTCTGTGCACCAAATCCTGCACCGGCAAAACTTTTGCAATTATGGACGGCTGTATAAGCAGCGTGCCTCAGTATTTCTGCCGTGGACTTGCAACGACTTGAGTCCATGCCACGTCGAGTTGCTACCCTACGGAAGGCAAAAGCAGATCCGACACGATATTAGGAGATAAGCTGTGACTTTTGTCACATAATTTTAGTGCGATGTAAAGACACGCCCTCTGTCAGCTCGATATCCAAGGAAAAAATCGGACGAGTGTTCGGTAGATAACATTGCATTAATTTTCGTCGCTATTCGAACTTGAATACAGTAGCTTGGTTTTAATTATTCATGTGTTAAATTTCGAATCGGATGGTGTCCAAGGACAATAGCGTGTTACTAAGAGACTAGTGGAGGTATCATGAAATGTAAGAAAAATAATGTGTCTTCACATTTATCCGCATTTTATATATACCAACTTCCAACGACATTTTAGCCGGTGGAGCAATTTTGCTGTAAAAGACGTAGATGATACGCAGATCACATCACACTTATCTGAGATAGGCGTGCAACAACGCCTGAAATGTAAAAATTATACTGAACTGCGAATTTCAATATTAAAATTCGTGCTGTAGAAAGCGACAAAAACGTCCTCCCTTCTCCACTACACTTTCCGCCCTGTGAACTGCTATATTATTAACTGTATGGTTGGCTCCCCGGTTTTTCAGTCGTCCTATGCTGGGCGGGAAAAAAGTGGCATAAGTGACATAACAAGTTTACAGTCCCCACTGATGCCACGGCGTCGTTCACTATTAGTACAAAATTTTTGGCAAATCATGGACTGGACCTGTACCTCACACTGCCGTTTCTTCCGTAACCGTTTTCGTAGCACTACCAGTCTTCCTGCATTTAGGACCTGCGTCAAGCGAGCCGTAGTACAACGGATCAGTACACCCTATTACACATCAGTAATCTGCAGAACTAACTTACAAAAAGAGGGAAAAAGTGAGATTAATGCAGTTGGTGTAGTGTCATCTGTGGGGGAAAAGGTGAGAAGCCAGTGGTTTCATGGAGCTGGAAGAACAAACATCACACATTCTGAATAGTCGCAGTCAAACTGCGAAATGTGCTGTGTGACACTATTAGCATAGTTTGTCACTGAGTGTAAGCGGCTTATCACATTTTATCGCGAGTACCAGCTCGCACAGCCACTGTTGACGCATGCAGCAGTGCTTTCCGCCTGCGAAGATAGCAGCGCTAAATGATAACACGATTGTTGCAGAGCGGAATCACGCTTCGAACATCACACTCTGCCCATGTTTTATTCAAGTAGTTACTTTTGTTTCTTGTTGTTGTTAACTTGAAAAGTAGTTACCAATAGCACAACTGATGAAATGATTTTTTTTTTTTTTGCTAGTACACTCGGCCACTATAACTATCATCTACAGCATCAGATAAATGAATTTTACACGTGTCAGGAGAAAACACAAAATATAACTTTCAAATTTACATAAAGCCCGCTACCGCGTGTATCTTAGGTAACAATGAAGAGCTGTATAATAAAATTATACTTTTTAACAAAACTGTATGTAATCCTCTTTTCTCGTTTCAGCGCCCGATAGAACCTCATACCACCATAGGGAGGACGCTGTTGACATACGGTGAGTACTTGAGTAATTTGACCGCTCTCTCTATCTCTATCTCTCTATCTCTCTCTCTCTCTCTCTCTCTCTCTCTCTCTCTCTCTCTCTCTCTCTCCCTCCCTCCCTCCCTCTCCCTCCCTCTCCCCCCCCCCTCTCTCTGTGGAGGGAGGGGGAGAGAGACGAAGTTTTTTAATTCTCTCCTTAGCTGATGTTGAAGTATTGCAGTATCTGTTTCTGTCGCTATGATCTGAGATATGAGTAATTGCTTGATTTTCCTCTGAGAAACTAAATAGGACAGTACGTGTGACACAAATAATGTCGATAATCAAAGCGCGTTCAATGGTCACGTAATATGTGACGTAGATCATGAATATTGGCACAATAACTTACTTAACAGGAATGTTTGTGAAACACACACACACACACACACACACACACACACACACACACACACACACACAAATTAAAAAAAAATCAGGACAGTAGAATCTATTGTGCGTACCACAACCTTATTTTCAGCGCTACACTGAGGAAACTGGCAGTACGTAGAGAACTTCTCTGCAAGAATAATGAATGATTGGTAAAGTTAAAGGACAAGACAGTCTGCTTTATCGCTTGATGTCAGCGAAATGATTTGTCGCTGATAAATCAACAGATTTTCCAGCGCCTTCAACAGATTTTGTAGGGAGGCAGTGGTTGGACAGAATCATGTAGGTCTTGAGTAATCCCACTGGGTGAATACGTCAAACGTTAAGGCAGATTTCACGTGACCTTCCAGTATTTCCCAGCGGAGCTGACGCGATGGATGCCGATGGGAGACTGGCGTGTGACACGTAGGTGAGTGCTTACTCTTCCCTGTCAGTGTTGCGTTTCGTGCTTTGTCGTTGGATGTTCGGTGCTTTGTCGTTGTGCACAACCCTCTCGAGCAACTCACTGGCATGACTGTACTGGCGGGTCGTCCAGTGAGCGCGTTAGTGTTCGGTAGAACAAGTAGTTTAGTTGTATCCCAACCATGAAACACAAGTTGCACTCGACGAGTTGTTTCTAATGCACTGTGTCTTCAACGATGCATGTAAAAAACCAATAAGCGCTCCTGCAATATGAGAATTCTCCCTTTACCGCGCATCCCTCACAAATTTATTATTTTTATCACAGCTCCAGTAATTCAGAGATGTCTGCGTTACAACCACATGGATAGAGAAGCAGGCGTGACTGTCTTTTGATATATACTAGTTCGAAGGCGAACGTTGTAACGCCTCTCACCTGGACGTGTGTAGGGTATGTTGATAAACTGGTGTAGGCGCAGTCTGTTTTCTTTTGCGTCGAGTTGCAGAGTAGTACTATATTTGTGTTGTGGTCGGTTACGGAAATGAAACGAAGGAAGAGCGTAAAACCGATGCAGTTACGTACCCCACGTATGTCGATTTGCGAGAAGGAAATAAAATTTGCATCCAAATCACTATAGTTTCAAAAGTGCTCACTCTGAGAGAGAGAGAGAGAGAGAGAGAGAGAGAGAGAGAGAGAGAGAGTTGGATTTGGATTGAATTCAGTGTATTGAATGGTAATACACAGTATACGATTATACATCTTGGCACCCGCCAAGTCATGTGATAGAGAAAACGACTCGACAGAGATTAAAAGCGCGATTTCAAAGGAGACACAACAGGCGGATTAATGCGCGGAAATAGACATTTTGAGATGTTTACAGAAACTGATACAAGGAATTGCAGCAGCACTTTAACTGTGGATCGAGTCAAAATCTGGAGAATGCGTAGAGTTCGGCACAAAATCCGTTATTTGGGCTGTTCAGACAGTTTTCACCCTTTCGAACTGTATATTCGTAATTCTCTAATTACAGAATGATTTTTGAGCAGAAAAATTAGCTATGGTGAATTTTTTTATAGTATTCAACCAGTTACCATTTTTCAACAAAAGCAGCACTCGGTGGACTCACTAAGTTTTCTTTATTTGCTTATTTAATTTTGTATTTTGATTTTTGTTTCTTGAAACTGAGGGAGTCAAAATTTATCATTGTGTTAGATTTTTACGTTTATTACAGGAAATAATAGGAATAAAAACCCGAAAATCGGTTATTTTCGAAACCTGTTATTTTGAGCGGCCTTAAGTCAGGTTAAAATGGAGTGGAAGAACTGATATAATCGAAAACTGGTTGTTTCAGCGATATACGCCATGCCGTTCGCCTACCATCTCCCTCGCACTCGTCATTAACAGTTAAAAAAAAGAGAAAGAAATAGAAAAGATATCTATAAATACGTAAAACTGCTTCAGTACCACACTCCCAGCTTTGTGATGACGAATCATGATATTCCTATAATTACGACTGGACGTCAAATCGTGACAAGCTGTATTCAGAAGCCGGCCGTGGTGGCCGAGCGGTTCTAGGCGCTTCAGTCCGGAACCGCGCGACTGCTACGGTCGCAGGTTCGAATCCTGCCTCGGGCATGGATGTGTGTGCTGTCCGTAGGTTAGTCAGGTTTAAGTAGTTCTAAGTTCTAGGGGACTGAAGACCTCAGATGTTAAGTCCCATAGTGCTCAGAGCCATTTGAACCCTTTTTTTTATGTATTCAGCATCTCACCTGCCCCTCCAGATTTAGTTCCTCGTGGATCCGTAACTGGCATGTGATGTTTGGTGAGCGATCCCTGCTTTCCTTTTTGAACTTGAACTTTCGCACTAATTACCTTGTTGTCGATCGTCGTTATATTTCGTGTGCGCTAGGACGCACAGCCCACGTCGTACGGTGGAGGGGGCGATACGGAAAGCGCCGCTTGACCTGATGTCGGTGTTGCAGTGAGTGGTGGGTTGGGGTGAGGGCTCTCGTGCTGCGAGGCGGACGCCGTCAGCAGAGCCTGGACGACGCAGTTCTGACTCAGCCCGGCTCCCGCTGACGCTGCAGCCGCGACACAAGTGCGCCCTCCGCGTTCTCCCACCGTGATTCACTGCGGGCGGCTGGGCTCTGCCATAGGCCTGCCGGGAGCACTCATTACCTGGTCTGGTACATTGTGCACCACTGACAGGAGCATCTATTCATTCAACATGGGAAATTACTTTCCGTTTTATTTCCTTGCGAGATCTGAACTGTTGCGAGCTAAATATCAGCGTCTTCAGGTTGAGCTTTGTCAGAGTAAATACCAAATTACACATACACTGAAAGAACAGAAGATTGCAACTCCAAACACTAATTAATATAGTGTAATGAAATTTCTTAAATACACTTGTGCAGGTAACATGCGATTAACATTGCAAAATCACAGGTTAATACTCTACTGGCCATTAAAATTGCTACACCAAGAAGAAATGCAGTTGATAAACGGGTATTCATTGGACTAATATATTATACTAGATCTGACATGTGATTACATTTTCACGCAATTTGGGTGCATATAGATTCTGAGAAGTCAGTACCCAGAACAACCACCTCTGGTCGTAATAACGGCCTTCATACACCTGGGCATTGTGTCGTGTCTGGAGAACATGCTGCCCACTATAGTCGAGCGATGTCGTTATACTGAAGGAAGTCATACACTTGATGTGCACGATGGGGCGCGGATTGTCGTCCATGAAGACGAATGCCTCGCCAATATGCTGCCGATACGGTTGCACTATCGGTCGTAGAATGGCATTCACGTATCGTACAGCCGTTACAGCGCCTTCCATGACCACCAGTGGCGTACGTCCGCCCCACGTAATGCCACCCCAACACAGCAGGGAACCTCCACCTTGCTGCACTCGCTGGACAGTGTGTCTAAGGCGTTCAGCTTGACCGGGTTGCCTCCAAACACGTCTCCGACGATTGTCTAGTTGAAGGCATATGCGACACTCATCGGTGAAGAGAATGTGATGCCAATCCTGAACGGTCCATTCGGCATGTTGTTGGGGCCACATGCACCGCGCTGCATCGTGTCGTGGTTGCAAAGATGGACCTCGCACAGGACGTCGTGAGTGAAGTTGCGCATCATGCAGCCTATTGCGCACAGTTTGAGTCGTAACCCGACGTCCTGTGGCTGCACGGAAAGCATTATTCAACATGGTGTCGTTGCTGTTAGGGTTCCTCCGAGCCATAATCCGTAGGTAGCGGTCATCCACTGCAGTAGTAGCCCTTGGGGGGCCTCAGCGAGCCATGTCATCGACAGTTCTTGTCTCTCTCCATCTCCTCCACGTCCTAAAAACATTGCTTTGGCTCACTCCGAGACTGGCGTGTACAGATACAGCTGCCCATGCAGCTTCAACACAAAACCACAGTTCATCGAGAGTAGTGAATGGCGTATTGTGACGAGCCAGTTGCTCGGCCACCATTGACTAGACGTTTTCAATTGGTGAGAGATCTGGAGAATGTGCAGGCCAGGGCAGCAGTCGAACATTTTCTGTATCCAGAAAGGCCCGTACAGGACCTGCAACACGCGGTCGTGCATCCTGCTGAAATGTAGGGTTTCGCAGGGATCGAATGAAGGGTAGAGTCACGGGTCGTAACACATCTGAAATGTAACGTCCACTGTTCAAAATGCCGTCACTGCGAAAATGAGAGTTGACCGAGACGTGTAACCAATGGCACCCCATACTATCACGCCGGGTGATACGCCAGTATGGCGATGACGAATACAACGCTTCCAATGTGCGTTCACCGCGATGTCGCCAAACACGCATGCGACCATCATGAAGCTGTAAACAGAACCTGGAGTCATCCGAAAAAAAATGACGTTTTGCCATTCGAGCACCCAGGTTCATCGTTGAGTACACCATCGCAGGCGCTCCTGCCTGTGATGCAGCGTTAAGGGTAACTGCAGCCATGGTTTCCGAGCTGATAGTTCATGCTGCTGCAAACGTTTTGAACTGTTTGTGCAGATGATTGTTGTTTTGCAAACGTTCCCATCTGTTGACTCAGGGTTGAAGACGTGGCTGCACGATCCGTTACAGCCATGCGGATAAGATGCCTGTCATCTCGACTGCTAGTTATACGAGGCCCTTGCGATCCAGCACGGCGTTCCGTATTACCCTCCTGAACCCTCCGATTTCATATTCTGCTAACAGTCATTGGATCTCGACCAACGCATTTCTCCTCCTTATACGAGACATCACAACGACGTTTCACTAGGCAACGCCGGTCATCTGTTTGTGTATGAAAAATCGGTTGGAAACTTTCCTCATTTCAGCACGTTGTAGGTATCGCCACCAGCGCCAACCTTGTGTGAATGCTCTGAAAAGCTAATCATTTGCATATCACAGCATCGTCTTCCTGTCGGTTAAATTTCGCGTCTGTAGCACGTCATCTTCGTGGTGTAGAAATTTTAATGTCCAGTAGTGTATAACGGCGACATAAGTCATTGCAAATGTACAGTGCTAGTACATTAATAAGCAGTGTAACCGCAAAATGTTGAATGCGAACATACAGGAATTGTGTTGTACAGATCCCGGATGTGAGTTTGTGGGATGTAGTTCCGTACCTGCTGCACTAGTTGGCCAGTACAGGGACGTTTAATGTTAGTGAATTACGCTGGAGTTGGCGTCTTATGATCTCACATAAGCTCGATTGAAGATAGAGCAGGCCATGGCAACATTTCGACACACTGTAGAGCATGTTGGGTTATGAAAGCGGTATGTGGGCGAGAGTTAACGTGTTGGAAAACAGCCCCTGGACTGCTGTTCATGAATGACAGCATAGCAGGTCGAATCACCGGACTGGCGTACAAATTTTCAGTCAGGGTGCTGGGGATAACCACGAGAGTGCTACTGCTGTCATACGAAATCTCACCCCAGACCATAACTCTAGATGCAGGTCCTGTGTGTCTAGCACGCAGACAGGTTGGCTGCAGGCCCCCGACTGGCCTCCTTCCAACCAACACACGGCCGTCACTGGCACCGAGGCAGAACCGACTTTCATTGGAAAACACACCAGACCTCCAAAACCTCACTCGAAGGAGCTCTCGCTTGACACCATTGAAGTGGTTTGGGGGTCAGAGGAATGCACGCTACAGGGCGTCTGGAGGGGAGCTGTCCTTGAAGTAACAGATTTGTAGCAGCGCGTTGTCACTGTGGTGCCAACTGCTGCTCACATTGCCGCTGCAGATGCAGTACGATGCGCCGGAGCCATACGCCGAGCCTGATGGTCTTCCCTCTCTGTAGTGCCACGTGGCCGTCCGGGGGCCGGTCATCCTGCGAACGTACATTCTCGTAACAACCACTGTCAGAAATCGTGAGCAGTGGTTACATCCTGCCAAGTCTTCCTGCAGTATCCCGGACTGAACATCCTGCAGCTCGTGACCCTATTACACGACCTCGTTCTAGCTCAGTGAGGTGTAGTGAATGGCATCTTTGTCGCCTTAAAAGCATTCTTGACTAACATCAACTCAGCACGCTGGCCGTGGTGACCGAGCGGTTCTAGGTGCTTCAGTCCGGAACCGCGCGACTGCTACGGTCGCAGTTTCGAATCCTGCCTCGGGCATGGATGTGTGTGATGTCCTTAGGTTAGTTAGGTTTAAGTAGTTCTAAGCTCTAGGGGATTGATGACCTCAGATGTTAAGTCCCATAATGCTCAGAGCCATTTGAACCAACTCACCACGTCCAATATCAAAGGTAACTATTGTTCACGACCATTACAAGGTGTATTTGAAGCAAAACTGACTTGCATACTCATAGTGGTGGTACTAGCGCCACTCCTATGCAACTGGTATGAATTTTGAATAGGTACCATGTTTCATATGTAGGAACGTCTACCAACCTTCGTTTCTGTCACAACTCCTCCTTGGTATTCCAGTTTTTTTTTTGTCAATGTACATACGTATTCTGCAACCCACCATACGCATGGCAGAGGGTACCTTGTAATGGTACTTGAATTACGCAACCATTACGTTACCTCACCTCAACCTCTCGATACCAGCAATATTCTACTGTGTTTCTGTAAAATAGTTAACATATTTCTGTGACAACATACAGATTTGATTTCATTGATGTAGAGGTACTTTGATACATCGATATGTTTATATTGCAGTGATATTATTCTTACGTGTATTCTTTCTTTTGTCGCTATGAGCTTTGACGTACTTGTCACTCTGATTTTTGGGCGCGTAAGCGATTATTAGAGAGTCAAGTATTGGTCGTCATGTTGAAAAGACGCAAATTGTAGTCAGTTTATGAAATGTGAACTTTGACAGTGAGGAAGATATTTTCAAATATGTTTTATATTGTGAAGTTATGTTTTGGAACGAGTTACGTGATACTGCAACAAAAGTAATAAAAAAGAAGTCTAACTTAAATTCGGAGTGCTGATTACTTTTTTACATCACCATTGTCTTAACTTGCAAAAGTTTAATCTTCAAGAATGGTTTATGAAACACATCTATAAAACTTTTGAATATCGCAGAATAACACCTAGGCCTCTTTGCATCTGAGTTTGGAATCACCACCACCTAGATTTTCGACGATTGAGCCATGAATTCACAACGAGACCAGCATGGGAAACACGAAAAGATGAGTGCCTAGTTTATCCATTATTTCATGAAATGACTTTATTAGCTGTGCTCTAATGACACCTGCCACATAATATAACTTTGTTGTTGCCCGAAAATGCAATATTTAGCAGCGTGAGCAACACTACAATTATAATTAATTTTTGACCTTTGTTGTGGTAGGGTTGTTAGAACCTCGTGCCACAGTTTTTGCCTCTCCTCCTCCACTCGCAAATGGTTCGAGGGAAAAATGACTTCATGCTTCCGTACGAATCCTGATTTCTTTCGTCTTCTTTGTTTTTACGCCAGATACACATTGAGTGGGCAAAAAATGTGGAAACACCACAAGCAAAACACATTGCCATGCCTAATATGGTGTAGGTAAACTGTTGGTCGTCAAAACAGCTTCCACTCGTTTCAGAAAGGCTAATTAAATGTCCTGTATTACTTTCAAGGGACTCCTACACCATTCTTCCCGCAAAATAGTCGCAAGTTCAGATAAAGATGATTTAGCAGGATAGCGATCACGAACCCTTATCTCCAGAGTATACCACAAAGGCTCAATAATATTGAGACCTGGTAACTGTGCTCTACTCACAAAACCACTCCGGGACGACGAGAGCAGCCGGCCGTTGTGGCCGAGCGGTTCTAGGCGCTTCAGTCTGGAACTGCGCGACCGCTACGGTTTCAGGTTCGAATCCTACCTCGGGGCCGGCCCTGGTGGTCTAGCGGTTCTAGGCGCTCAGTCCGGAACCGCACGACTGCTACGGTCGCAGGTTCGACTCCTGCCTCAGGCATGGATGTGTGCGATGTCCTTAGGTTAGTTAGGTTTATGTAGTTCTCAGTTCTAGGGGATTGATGACCTCAGATAAGTCCCATAGTGCTCAGAGCCATTTGAACTTTTTTACGAGGAGAGCTTTGTGAACAGTCGCCCTGTCGTCTTAGAACAGAGCGTCACCACTGGGGAATAAACATTGTGCCATGGGATGGACGTGGTCAGCTGAAGTGGTTACATGGTCTTTGGCAGTAATGCGACCTTCCGGAATAGCCATGGGGCCCTTAGAATATTGCGGCATGACGCTCCAAATCATCGCCAGACCCCCCGCTGTATTTCACTATTGACACGTACTCTCTGCCAGAATCTGGATACAAGACACGTCCAATCAAACGATCTTGTCTCATTGCTTCATAGTCCAGGATTTTGTGGCTTCGGTTTCACGTTTTCGTATTACGGGCCGTAGTATCACTGACGAGCTGTTTTAGAATTCCATTTCGCCCTGCAATTTACTGATTATGGAGTTTTCTTCATGTTTTGGTGCTGCCAAGAGTTTCCGAGCGCGACATTCTGTTCTGTAGTGACTTCTGTAGCTGTCTTCCTCTCATTTTTCGTCACAATCATCTCCAGTATCATTCAACAGGCACATTCGTCCTCGTTGTGACATAGCGGATGGTGACATCAGCTCTCCCTGTATACGGTATAAATTTTCGATACAACGCCTCTTCAAAAGCCAAACGCTTCGGCTCCCTTGGTTACGGAAGCACCTACCATACCAACAAATTTCCCACGTTGGTTTTCGTTTAGCTCCGACAAAATGCTCTCTCAACTAGACACGACACTGTTCTGACCACTACTGACATTTGCAATGCATTGACGACTTCGGTCCCATTCGTGGTCAAATAAGAGAGCACAATCCGAGGGTTTGGCTAAGATCTACATTTACGTTGAAGAATGTATTTCTCGCGGTGTTCCCATATTTTTGCCCAACCCCTGTATGGTGTCGGCACTACGATCGTTCTGCAGTCTGTCGCAAATGCCGGTTCTGTAATCTTTCTCAATTGTTAATGGAGTGCTTGGTGTATTCTGTCGAGTTATTGTTTCCATTACATGCACATAAAAAGGAAACAACTCGGCAAAACACCCAGAAGTACACCATTAATCAATCGCGCCGAGAAAACCTTAGAGACAACAATTGTCAATAGTGTTACGCGAGAAGAGCGTCGCCTTCCTGCCAGGGATTCCCATTTAAATTCACGAAACATCTCCGTAATACTCGCGTGTTCATTGAATCTACCGGTAACAAATGTAGCAGCACACCCCCTGAATTGCTTCAGTTTCATCCTTTAACCTGACATGGAGTTCCCACTCACTTAAGCAGTACTTAAGAATTGGTCGCACTAGTGTTGTGTACACTACTTCTTTGTGAACTACACTTCCCTAAAATTCTCCCAGTAACCCAAAGTCGAACATTTCTCCTTCTCTACAACCGACCGTGAGTGCTCGGTCCATTTCAAGTCGCTTCGCAGCGTTACGATTACTCGTTTAGTCAACGTTACTGTGTCAAGCAACGCACATCTAATACTGTAGACATTACAGGATGGTTTTCCCTACCAATTTTCATGACTGAGTCATTCACTTTGCTAATGGCGGTAGCGGTGAGGATCGGGTCAGAGGGAGGAGGGGTGTCTATTGAGATACTTTTCTGCAGAGTTTTGCGAAATACGTACGTGGGGTAGTCATATAGTTCTAATTAATTTGAAGTTTGAGGTATGCACTTCCGGTATTCACTGGATTTGCACGCCACAATACCGCAGCACATCGCCAGAGGAACCAAAATAAAACTAATGGAAGTGGACATAGGCCGCTGTACTTTGCTTTGGTTCCTCTGGCGGTGTGCTGCGGTGCTGTTGCTTCCAGATTTCAATGTGTACCGTGAGAGCGTACCTCTACTTGTAGACAAACAAAAATAACTACGTAACTTTATTTTTTCGAGGTGATAATTAAAACTTTGACTACTGTTCGTATCTTCGTATGTGTCGATATGTAATGAACATTCAGTATAAATGTGGAAAAAGTACAGTAGTACATGAGAACATCGGTAAAATTATTCAGATGCTTGATGCAGATAATCAGTTGAACTACTAACCGCAGAAAGGGAACAAGTCCCTCTTTACGAACTTTGTAGGAGAGAGGAAAAAAACTGCATTATACAGAAAGTTTAAAGCAAAATTATTCTGTATTTTAAAAAATATTTGGTTGTAGAGTGCTTTAAACTCTGTAGTTTTTAAACAACTTTATGCTATCGATAACGTTTTCCCCCCCAACTGGACATGTTGCTTTTTCGCAGTAAACAATTTGGAATATAAATTAAAAGCCCTATACTTAGAGGATACACATTTATTTATTTTCAGTGTGCCAATCGTACTCTTTCAGTTTGTCAGACGTACGTTACCCACCATGTCCGTAGTTCTTCACTCTTCATCTCTCGAAAAGATCAGTACTACGTACTAAACTGTGCTTCTGAAGGCACTAGAAGACAATAGTTTGTTTCCGTACACTTTCGGCGAATTGATTGGGTGCCATTTTAAAAGGAATGTTCACATCTGAAAAGAAGCAGGAAGCACAAAGACTATGTACCAACAATAAAAACGCCAAAGAAATGCTGCTTCCGCACGATTTTTATTTTGACTAACCTTACCTCGTTGAATTCATATAGTGTACTTAGCAATGTTGCAAATAATACACAGTTTGGAGCTACGTTTTAAATAAATAAAAAATGAAAAATATAGAAAATAAGATGTACAGATTTTTATCAGTCGGGAGACTGATTTGAACGGTTAACAGTGTAATATTATCTGGTTGCTCACGCAGAAGTGTGCGGTACAACTCAGGTGAGTTGACGATAGTTTGCACGAAAATGAGAGAAGGGATTGCAGGCAAGAAGCCATGAGTGGTTAGCAGAGACATGCTAATAAGGCGAGGAGTCGCACCTAGGCGCGCTTCTACAGTACAACTTTGAGTGAGAAACAATAGCACCGCTTCATTGGTGACAATTGTTTCCCTTTTTCTACTAAAACTGCAACTGCGCTGACAGTTACAGACTATTGCTTTTGATGCTGTGAGATGAGCTGTCTTGGTGCCGTTGCGAGGCCGCTATAAGAATGCGAATTTGACACACATGGCTCTAAAACTAACTATAAAATTTCTTGCCCATCAATCATAGTACACAACTCTCTCTTGATATTGTCGCGCCACCCATATTTAGTGAATAGAACAAGACTTCAGATTTTCTAGAGGGTACCATTCAGTTCACGTGCTCCAAGTGATGACATAGTGTACATAGTAACGATAGGAATTTTATGATTGCGCAGAATGAATTTTGAGCATGATGCGGAAGGATGGGAATTTATGATCGTGCAAAACGAATTTTAAGCATGATATTGGCAAGGCGCATCACGAGGACGAACGACAACATGCTGAGCAAAAAGATACAGAAGGAATAACAGTATTAAGGAAGTCAGGGAGGATTGGAAAGCAATTGCAATAATAGGGAAAAATTCACAAACAGCAACGCAGGATACGTCCAGTGACAGGAAAACAGTGAACATCACAGGCCGGCTGGCACCAGAAATAAAATTAAGATTACAGATACAGGGAGTACCAGAAGCGAGAGAAGTATTGGGATGAAAGAAGACGTACCGAATCGCTAGTGGTCTTTGCGCCCAAATGAATCAAGTAAAGTGAGATAATGTAAGCGTCGTTACAGTGAACCAGACATGCACTGTTGCATTATGAAAACACTCAACGCTTTCTGCAGTTTCGCTGCTGATTCCCGAAGGAAAACCAAAAATATTTCAGAATGGGCGGCACGAGAATATAAAGGTGAAACAACTTCGTTCCATCACATTGCAAACCAGTCAGCTGATGGGTAGCACTTTGTAATTAAGAAACTGGAGTGGACAGTGCGGCGGAACTTCGGAAATGTCTGACTTCCTCTAGTAGGTCAGCAGAAATAGATTTCTGTATTAATGTGAAATTAATATTACGCGCACAGAACGTTTGAAACGCAAGCTCAGCCCGAACGCAGGCTGTTTTTGTTATTCACCACATCCTGCTTCTGCGCTAAAAATAAAATCGGCGTCATAGCCTTTCTAACTTCTTCAGTAAATACGCGATATCTACTAACGTGTCGAGACGTCGCGGAGAAACCTTGTGTAGCCAGCTAGTAGGTCAGTCTGTTCTAACGCAATAATTTCTTATGTAATAGGCAATTTTCAATGCAAGCGTAGTATTGTGGTAAAACCACAGCGTCTTCATGAACTTTTATTGTTGTTATATGTAAATTACTAGTCCTGGCCTCGTTACGTGTGCATTCCAATTACTAATCGTTTACGTTCTTCCCTTCCGCCTTGAAACTAGGCGTGTCCAAGCAGATTGCAATTTTTGTGAGACGTTGTAAAGGAGGCAGTTTTATACCCTACAAAACATAATCACATCTTTGACCTTTAGCTATTCCACGAAAATTATTGCAGCAATGAAAAAGGTCGGTAATAGGACTCGGCCTTTATGGAGAGGCCGAAACTAAAGATGTGATCCTTCTGAAGCCTAACTAAATAACTCGTAAATGCGTTTTTAATACCATAGAGATTGGTCATATTCTATGCCGGCCTCCATCATACCAGAATTATAAATATGGCTATTTTTTATAATTGAAATCTTATGGTACATAACATTTGTCTCCATGTATTCGATCGACGTACCATTTCAGAATTTGATTGCGTCTTTAAATTTCGACCAGGATGTTATTTTCCACATTACTATACCGGAAACTCGATTAGATGTCAGGCCCTATTATTTGATACAGTTGGTGCGACAGCAGTCATAAAAATAATTTTAGCATCGCGTTTCTTCTTCTGTTGGGACCCGGCGAAATAGGCCACGTGTGGAGTGTGGTGGCTGTAGCTCCCTTTTTTGCTGAATAACTCGCAATTCTTCGCCAGTGGTGTCCCTGGTCGCAGGTTCTCAATCTTCGTCTTCTTTATACCATAACTGTATCGCCTTAATACCCCCTTTCAGAGCTCTGCTTTGGGGTAGCGTAGCGAGGGGTGTATAGCCGCGAATATAGCGTCGTCACCTCCCCATAAATTCAGCGCTGTGCCCTCAGCAGGCAAGGTGATGCTCATCGTCTATTTCGACGTTCGAGATCCGATGCCCATATAATTCACGAGCATTAACAGTGACGTGTACCGTCAGACACTCTATAGCCTATGCAAGTCGTCAAGGGCAAACGGTCTTAGATGCTCGCAGAGGAAGTGATTCAGCTCCACGATAACGCGCGCCCCCTCGTCTGCAAGGCCACTAACAGTGCAATGGCGAAGTTAAAGTGAGAGCAGCCTGAGCATCCGCCCTACAGGACGGACATGTGTGTCTGAGACTACCATGTTTTTCTCCGCTAAAAAACCAACAACATTTCAAAGGGAAGCGCATTAACTCGGACGACGAACTGAAGGACACAGTAAAGAACTGGCTCCTGTCACAGCCACAGGAATTCTGAGAACAGGGAAATCTTTCGCTTCGTTACAGTTGTGCTCAGGCATCTGATGATTACTTTTGAATAAATACTTCAGTTATATCCACAGTCTTGTTTCGTATCTTTTCTTTTGAACTCCCCTAATATCAGTTTGAGGTGAGAAATCCTGGTCCGCAATCGACCGCATCGGAAGTTATAAGCGAAAATCGTTCTGATACCTCAGGTAGTGGACCTCTTCTATTGCAAGCTCTTTGCTTTCCACATTTTGGTAAAACGTAGTGTGGACCAAAACAAGAAAAAAAGTTCATTTAACATGGGCACCAAAGTACATACCTTATTAGCTATGAGCACTTGGTCATCTTTGATAGTGTGGAACACATCTTTTCTACTGAGCAAGTGCTCATAGCTCTTAAGATATGGATTTTAGAGCCCATGTTTATTGGACAATTCTTTCGTGTTTTGATCCATACTACCTCCTACCTACGGAAAGCAAAGAGCTTGCAGCAGTAGTAGTCCAATGTAATACTTATCAGAGCGATGGTTGTAACTTTAGACTCGGTAGTTTTCGAACCAGGGTCCCTTATCCCAAATTGATCATTTTACCTTCATCCGTCGTCCCTAAAAGCTTGTATCATCATCATGGAATCAGCCTGTATATGCTACCGCGTTGCAGTATTCCGAATCTGTCAGCCATGGAGTCATTTTAGTATGAGATGCTCTAATCTCATTTCAGTAGGTGCTTGTTTCATTCCGATATTAGTGAGATAACTTTGCGTGTCATACGTGGTAATATCGTCTCCAGAGCTCCTCAGTTCCTCATGTCTTTGGATTGTAATCCGCTGATACATTAGTCTTATTCGAAACGCTCCAAACGTCTATCATTAAGTCCTATTACTAGAGGGACCGGTGGCAGGAAACCCTGGAAGATATTTATCTTTCACAGAACCTCGCTACACGTTGTTAATTGGATGTTATGTACCAGTTGTTAATATAAAATTGATTTTACGGCGTCTGTGACAGTTTTCGCCAGACGTTACTTTATCTCTAAATGAAGGTTCCCGTTAGCATTCATTATTCTTCAGTTGGTGGGGCTAAACAATTTTCAGAATGACGTTTAACAATCACGAGAGTGTTCTAGAAGGCAAGGGAGGAAGATTAGATCTGAAAGTCTCGTTGGCAAGAAGAGAGTCAGGGATAGAGAAGCAGCTCGAATTGGAAGACAAGAAACGGAATCGGTCGTGTCCTGTTCAAAGGTACCATTCCGTCATTTGCCGTAAGCGATTTAGAGAAATCACGGTATACGTAAATATGGATATCGGGACGGGGAACCGATCGACCACCCTGCCGAATGCGAGGAATTTCTTACCACTGCGCCAGCTAGCTCGGTAGGGTCATAGCAATTGCTAAAAAGAGAGGCGTTGTGCATCATAGAGGGATGTACTGTCGTAACTCCGAGATGTGTGTGTTCTAGGAGGAGCCAGGCAACATAGCATTTCACATGCATCTCGCGAAATGACCATGATTGGAAAAATGAGATCGTCGTCTTATAAAGACTTAACTTCCCTTGCTCTATTCACGAATGGAACAGAAAAGAAGGAATATGATAGTGGTGGTCGAAATACCTTCCACCACTTACCATGAGGAATATAGATGTTTATGTAGAAACCATTCTCCGTCTTAACACGAAATTTGTGAACAGTACTTAAAATGTTTATGTAATAAGTCTGAACTACATACAAGCTATTTTTTCCTCGAATCATTCAGTTTATTTAATGTAGATGGCCGTTCAACATGCAATGTACCACACTTTCTTTCTCTGAACATAATTATTCTTAAGAACTGGAATTTTATGACAATATCAGTCAGAATTCAAATAAAACATCTGACTTACAGTGAGAGTCACGACTTTTTCATGGTTCGCTACGGCTCTACCATTATCGGAATTGTTCAAAACTTCTTACACGCGCAGAGTAAAAATGAAATTCAAAGAAGCACTAACAGGACGTATCGGGCTTTTTAAAAAAAAAAAAGGGGGGGGGCGGGAAGCGCATATTATTTACAGAACGAACATCGTAAAACAGTATCGCAGCGGACTAGCAGTGGAAAATCTAGACACACAATACTTAGCGAAATAATCCTAAATAAATGGGTAAAGAGACATTCTGACGGTACACGTGGCCATATTCCGTGCCACTACTGTCTTCCAGACGCTAAGTTCGCGCAGTCAATATTACATGGGTGGGTCCAGGCAAATAATGCAAACAGTCGGCGACCAATCGATTGCGGATGAAGGCTGGTGAGCAGTTGAGGCCTTCGACAGCCGTAGGGCTACTGAACCGAACAGCGAAGACGAGAGTCCGAAGCAGCCACGGCTTTCTGCACGGTCAGCTCGGACTTGACTGACGAGTTGCCTTTTATTGTGACAGCTTGCAGCAGTAAACCCAAATGACACCAGAGAAGGAGAAAATACTGCTGATAAAACTGCCGACCCCTTATGTGTGTAACATGTATCTAGCTATCTTGTATCCCACAGCAGATGTAAAAGTAACTTCGAGAGTATATCAAAGGAGTGTTATTGCGCCGTTACTGTTGACGTATAAAAATAATGTAGGCACTTCATGGACTACACTATTGACCATTAAACCATTGGAATCCGTAACAACCGTAAAATAGTAAGGCGTAACTGTTCGGGGCGAGCCAAAGTGAAATGGCTGTATGAAACTAATTGCAAGAAAAACAGTGCCCCATTGAGATTGATTGGGAAACTCTTAAGGAAATACTATTCATCCACGTAAGAAGATACTTAATAAACACTCGTGCGCCACACACACACACACACACACACACACACACACACACACACACACACACAGACACAGACACAGACAGAGAGAGAGAGGGCGCGTTCTAACAATAATCACGCATCGTCCTAAATATAAGGTGTAATCACAAAGTATTAATTATCACCTCGAGAAAATAAAAGTTAAGTAATTCATTTTTTCGTCATTTGCAGGTACACATTGAATTACTCGCGCTACTGCACCATAGCATGTCGCTAGGGAAACCAAAACCAAAATGCGCAGCTCATTGTTATCGTGCGGTAATTAGTTTTCGGCATCAGCGAAAATGTTGCAACTGTGGTAGAGCAATCCAGACGGCTAAAGACTTAACTTGAAGGCATAGAGCACCCAGGAGAAGTCGCCATCCATCTGTCTTAGGCGTTTTCCTCAGTTTCGAACAGGTCATGCCAACTCTTCTTGCTTCCCCTTCCACCGTCCTCTTCCATGCACCTCTTGGCTTGCCTGTCTTCCTTGTTCCTTGGGGATTCCATTCGAATGTCTTACTCGGTTACTGAGATTGGTTTTCTCGATGTGCTCTCCCCACCCAAGTCCAGGTATCTTGTCTTCTATATATATCTGGCTTGTGTTCCTCCAGAGCTTCTCATTACTTACTTTTTTGGCTACCACATATTCTTGATGCGCCGGAGAGACGTATTTAAGGTGTGTAACTATGATGTGTTCTTGGTTTATAGGATGGCCTTCACATTTGTATTAAGAGGGCTAAAGAAGTCATCAGAGTTGGCCTGGCACAACAACAACAACATTTTCGCTACTCCGAAAATGAATTACCGCACTTCACCCCAACTTTTCAGTGGGCTGCGTGATTTTACTTTGGGTCCTCTAACGGCGTGCTACTATACTGTGGTGCGGCGATTTCAATGTTGATTACGTATCTTTATTTTTATAGGTGATAATTCAAACTTTGGCCACCTCTCGCAAATCTGAAGAAATGACCACGACGAGGAAATCAGAAATTACATCTTATGTGGCGGTATACCGACGTCGTTCTTGTCACGTGTCATGAACGAATGGAATAGAATTTGGGAAACATGTAGTGGTACCCGAAGTATCCTCCGCTACACATCGTAATGGGTTTTGGAAAAAGCAGCTGTATAACACTCCTACCTATAACCCGTCGGCGAGCAATCGTACACTGAAAGTCGTGCAGGACGATAATAATTACACAGTACACATTAATGACGAGTTAAGTACCAGATTACCAACCTAAAGATTCGCAGTACAATCCCCCGTCTGTACAGATATGTTTTAAGTCACATACCTCCTGTGATACTGATTTATTAATGTGAAAAATTCAAAGTCGCGCCATAGTTCGAAATCCACATTAAAGTATAGGTACCTCCTAATACCTACGTACGCCGGTTATATTCTTCTTCACTGTTATTCAGTGCGTATAGTGAGCACGCTACGAGGGAGGATCTTGAAGACTAGTATGACGACATCGTTGTAGGTGGCAGAGACATTAGCTATCTCGGGTATGCAGACGACACTGATAATTGCAACAAACGAACATCAACTGGAAACCGTCATAAAAAAGACAAAATTCATGCTCATCCGAACTCTTGATCTTCCCTATCGTTGTCTGTGCAACATAAACTTGGACGATGGATGCATTGGATCGTCTCAGGATTGATGCTCTGTGAATGTGGTGCTGTAGAAGATTACTCCGAATCGTGGACCCAGCTCGGCATCAGAACGAGACTGTAGACTCTCTTATCCACCAAAATCAGTTGGAATATTTTGGTCACATTGCCAGACCATAAGAGACAATAGAAAGAACAATCATAGATGGAAATGTGGGCGGCAAAACGCCTAGAGGACCCGCAACATTGCGGTGGATAGACAAGATTAAGAGCCTGATCGGGATGGGCTTTCACCAAGCGAGCCACCATGTCCGAGATAGAACTTCGTTGAGGCAGGTTCACAAGGAGCTTACCATGTGATGCCACTATATCCTTGTCTAGGTACAGACCAGAGAGATATCCCCTGTAAATAGCTGGGTAAGTCAGTTCATCTGCATCTACATGCATACTCAGAGAGCCACCGTACGGTGAGTGGCGGATGGTACCCTGTACCACTGGTAGTCGTTTCCTTTCCTCTTAGACGAGCGACGGAAAAAGCGACTGTCTGTACGCCTCCGTATGAGTTCTAATTTCTCGATCTTATCTTCGTGGTCCTTACGCGGAATGTATGTTGGCGGCAGTAGAATCTTTCTGTAGAGAGGATCAAATGCTGTTACTCAGTAGTGTTCCTCGAAAAGAACGCCGCCTGCAGGGATTCCCATTCGTGTTTCGGAAGCATTATTGGAACTTTCGCGTGTTGTTCGGACCTGCCGGTAACAAATCTAGCAGCCCGCCTCTGAATTGTTCGGGTGTCTTCCTGTAATCCGACCTGTTACGAACCCAAACACTCCAACTGTATTCAACGATAGGTCGCAGTAGTATCCTATACGCTGTCTCCCTTACAGATAACCATAGTTTCTTAAAATTCTCCCGATAAACCGAAGACATACCTTGCCTACCACAATCCTCATATGCTCGTTCCATTTTGCTTTGCAACGTGACGGCCAGATATTTAAACGAAGTCACTGTGTCAAGGAAGATACTACTTACACTGTATCCGAAACGTGTGGGTTTGTTTTTCCTATTCATCCACATTAACTTCGATTTTTCTACATTTAGAGCCAGCTGCCATTCATCACACCAACTAGCTATTTTGTCCAAGTCATCTTGTGTCATCCTACAGCCAATCAACCGCGACATCTTCCTGTGCACCACAGCATCATAAGAAAAAAACCGCAGATTGGTGCTCGCCCTGTGGATCAAAACGGTTCTAAGCACAATGGGACTGAACAAAAAAAATGTTCAAATATGTGTGAAATCTTATGGGGCTTAACTGCTAATGTCATCAGTCCCTAAGTTTACACACTACTTAACCTAAATTATCCTAAGGACAAACACACACATCCATGCCCGAGGGAGGACTCGAACCTCCGCCGGGACCAGCTGCACAGTCCATGGACTGAACACCTGAGGTCATTAGTCCCCAAGGCTTAGAACTACTTAAACCTAAGTAACCTTAGGACATCACGCACATCCATACCCGAGGCAGGATTCGAACTAGCGACCGTAGCAGCTGCGTGGTTCCGGACTGAAGCGCTTAGAACCGCTCGGCCACAGTGGCCGGCTCCCTGTAGATCATTGAAGTACATAGAAAATAATAGCGGTCGTATCACACTTCCCTGGGGCACGTTTTCTCTGAACACTCGCCGTAGAAGACGGCGTACTGAGTTCTATTACTTACGAAAATTTCGATCGCTCTCATATCTGGGAACCTGTTCAGTATGTTCGTACCTTCGCAGACAGTCTGTAGTGGGATACTGCGTCAAATGCTATTCCAAAAACTAGGAAGTGGACGGCCCTTTGCCCATCATCCATAGTTCTCAGTATACCATGTGGGAAAAGGGCACACTGAGTTCCATACGAACAATACTTTCCAAAACCGCGCCGGTTTCGATTCCCGGCGGGCTCAGGAATTTTCACCTCTCATGCGTCGATGGGAGGATGAGTGGCTGGAAGTGACTGACAGTAAGCTCCGTATAGTGAAGCCCACAACGCGTGTGTGGTGTACTTCCTTTCAGCCCCATCGACGGGATGAAGTTCTCCTCACTCGGCTTCGAATAGGCCACAGCCCTATGTCGCATGGCTTCCTGCTCCGGCGAGAGCACCCTCCAATGTGTGGTGCCTGCGGCGTCCAGGTCACTGTGCGCCACGTTTTATTGGATTGCGTTTTATTTTCTGACCAGCGGGCCGCGGCTGCCTCGCCAGCGGACCTGCAATCTCTTTTAGGCAACACTCGGACGAATGTAGTTAAAGTTTTAAAGTTCTGTGCCGAGTCAAATGTTTTTACAAAGATTTTAGGGAGATGATTTTAATTTGCTCCCTGTGTGACACACACACACACACACACACACACACACACACACACACACACCATTTTCACCTGCCTCGAGATGACTGAGTGTTTGGGTTTTCCTTATCATTTCATCATCATTCATGAAAAGTGGCGAGATTGGACTGAGCAAAGGGATTTTGTGCGGGCGCTAATAACCGCGTAGTTGAGCGCCCTACAAACCAAAATACCATTAAAACCGTGCTGTTTTGTGGACAGAAACTTCTCGACCTCTAGGAAATTTATTACACTACTGGCCATTAAAATTGCTACACCAAGAAGAAATGCAGATGATAAACGGGTATTCATTGGACAACTACATTATACTAGAACTGACATGTGGTTACATTTTCACGCAATTTGGGTGCATAGATCCTGAGAAATCAGTACCCAGAACAACCACCTCTGGCCGTAATAACGGCCTTGATAGGCCTGGGCATTGAGTCAAATAGAGCTTGGATGGCGTGTAGAGGTACAGCTGCCCATGCAGCTTCAACACGATACCACAGTTTATCAAGAGTAGTGACTGGCGTATTGTGACGAGCCAGTTGCTCGACCACCATTGACCAGATGTTTTCAATTGGTGCGAGATCTGGAGAATGTGCTGGCCAGGGCAGCAGTGGAACATTTTCTGTATCTAGAAAGGCCCATACAGGACCTGCAACATGCGGTTGTGCATTATCCTGCTGAAATGTAGGGTTTCGCAGGGATCGAATGAAGGGTAGAGCCACGGGTCGTATCACATCTGAAATGTAACGTCCACTGCTCAAAGTGCCGTCAATGCGAACAAGAGGTGACAGAGACGTGTAACCAATGGCACCCCATACCATCACACCGGGTGATACGCCAGTATGGCGATGACGAATACACACTTCCAATGTGCGTTCACCGCGATGTCGCCAAACAGGGATGCGACCATCATGATGCTGTAAACAGAACCTGGATTCATACGAAAAAATGACTTTATGCCATTCGTGCACCCAGGTATGTCGTTGAGTACACCATCGCAGGCGCTACTGTCTGTGATGCAGCGTCAAGGGTAACCGCAGCCATGGTCTCCGAGCTGATAGTCCATGCTGCTGCAAACGTCGTCGAACTGTTCGTGCAGATGGTTGTTGTCTTGCAAACGTCCCCATCTGTTGACTCAGGGATCGAGACGTGGCTGCACGATCCGTTACAGCCTTGCGGATAAGATGCCTGTCATCTCGACTGCTAGTGATACGAGGCCGTTGGGATCCAGCACGCTGTTCCGTATTACCCCCCTGAACCCACCGATTCCATACTCTGCTAACTGTCATTGGATCTCGACCAACGCGAGCAGCAATGTCGCGATACGATAAACCGCAATCGCGGTAGGCTACAATCCGACCTTTATCAAAGTCGGAAACGTGATGGGGTACCCATTTCTCCTTCTTACACGAGTCATTACAACGACGTTTCACCAGGCAACGCCGGTGAACTGCTGTTTGTGTATGAGAAATCGGTTGGAAACTTTCCTCATATCAGCACTTTGCAGGTGTCGCCACCGGCGCTAACCATGTGTGAATGCTCTGAAAAGCTAGTCATTTGCATATCACAGCATCTTCTTCTTGTCGGTTAAATTTCGCGTCTGTAGCACGTCATCTTCGTGGTGTAGCAATTTTAATGGCCAGTAGTGTATATTCGAACTGGGAGTCTGTTATAGAATTCTGCAAAAAACCAGTGCTAAGGATACTGGTCTGAGGTAAATAACTGCATGTTATCTGCAACAGGACCATGCGTAGTATAGCAGTGTGGTGTTCAAAGCAAACTTCAGGTTGGTTACTGCTTTGCATTAGTTAAACTTGCTTGCAGACAAAGTGTAGTGGAAAATGTAGTAGGACTACAGTTTCTGCAAGTGATGATAAAATTTAGTAAGGCAGGCGGATCTCGATAACCGTGCGCACCTCTTCCTCCGTCGGTGTTGATAGCGCGGCGCGTGGCGTGGCTGGCGGCGCGTGTCCGGCCGGCAGCTGGCGCTCGGGCCCTTTGCCAGCGACGACGCGGAAGCGGCCGCTGATGTCACGGGAAGAGCCGCTTGCCAGCCGTGCTCCGCTCTGCTTGACCCAGGCTGCGCGCAGAGAAAGTTCGTCGACTGCCGTACAGGACCAAGTCGGGGAAACTACAGAACTTACCGGCAGTGTAAAACACAAGACACGCCACTAAATAGACATACGGCACTACTCAGTGGACGTATGTTTTGGAATGTAGACCAACGACCAGAATCACCTCTTTCATCGACGTCTATATTCGGCAAACCACGGTGAAGTGCATTGACAGGGTAGGTCCCATTGTACCAGTTATTAGTGTTTCTTCCCATTCCATTCATGTACGGAACGCAGGAGGAATAATTGGTTGAATGCCTCTGCGCGGAGTGTGCGCTGATATGAAACTTCCTGGCAGATTAAAACTGTGTGCCGGACCGAGACTCGAACTCGGGACCTTTGCTTTTCGCGGGCAAGTGCTCTACCAACTGAGCTACCCAAGCACGACTCACGCCCCGTCCTCACAGCTTCACTTCTGCCAGGAGAGCTTCTGTAAAGTTTGGAAGGTAGGAGGCGAGGTACTGGCAGAAGTGAAGCTGTGAGGACGGGGCTTGAGTCGTGCTTGGGTAGCTCAGTTGGTAGAGCACTTGCCCGCGAAAGGCAAAGGTACCGAGTTCGAGTCTCGGTCCGGCACACAGTTTTAATCTGCCAGGAAGTTTCTTATTCTAATCTTGTTCTCACGGTCCTATGTGAGCGATACGTAGAGGGTTCTAGTATATTCCTACAGTCATCTTTTAAAGCCGGTTCATGACACAGTTAGTAGACTTTCTCGGTATAGTTTACGTTTACCTTCGAGGGTCTGCCAGTTCAGTTTCCTCAGTATCCTAGTGACACTCTCTCACGGATGAAACAAATCTGTTAAATTCATGCCCCCCCCCCCCCCCCCCGTCCCACAGTCATATTTGGTACGGGTCCCCCACTCTTGAGCGTGTTCTAGAAAGGGTCCCACAAATGATTCGTGAGCAATCTCCTTTGTAGAATGATTACATTTCCCCAGTATTCTATCAATAAACCGAAGTCTACCACCAGCTTTACTCACAACTGAGCCTACATGATCATTCAATTTCATATCTTTACAGAGAGTTAGATTCACGTATTTGTATGTGTGGTGTCACCGCCAGACACCACACTTGCTAGGTGGTAGCCTTTAAATCGGCCGCGGTACGTTAGTATACGTCGGACCCGCGTGTCCCCACTATCAGTGATTGCAGACCGAACGCCGCCACACGGCAGGTGTAGTCTAGAGAGACTTACTAGCACTCGCCCCAGTTGTACAGCCGACTTTGTTAGCGATGGTTCACTGTCTACATACGCTCTCATTTGCAGAGACGACAGTTTAGCATAGCCTTCAGCTACGTCATTTGCTACGACCTAGCAAGGCGCCATACTCAGTTACTACGAATGTATTCTGAACAGAGAATATTGTGAATCATGTACCGTCAAGAGCGACGTTCATCATTAATGGATTAAAGTTAAGTATCAATCTAATTACGTCCGCTTTCTGAATTCTAATTCCTTGTCATGTTCCAGACCTCAAGTCAGTATAGTTCTTCCCTCCTCACGCCAGCCTGCGTGAGCTAAAACGCGTGCATTTCGGCCTCCACTCGTAACACGGTGTTGGCTCTTCTGCTAACACACAAGTATGTATTGGCAGACTCCAAGAGAGACTCATTGATATTATAATCATAAGATACTACGCTTTTTCGTTTTGTGAAGTGCACAGTTTTACATTTCTGAACATTTAAAGCAAGATGCCAGTCCTTACACCACTTCAAAATCATCAAGATCTGGCTGAATACTTAGGCGGGTGAGACCTTAACTTTTCCCGGCGAATTGAATGTTAAAATAACTTACAGGTTTGCTGCCGGGTGACGTCGTCGACCATCGCCGATATTTCGACAGGAGCACACCCTGTCATTCTCAAAGCATCTACTGCTGCGAAGTTTATCCAACCTCCGCAAGCAAGGTCTCACATTGTTTACCTCTACGGAGAGTAAATGCATCGTTGCTTGCAGAGGTTGGATAAACTTTGCAGCAGTAGATGCCTTGAGGATGGCAGGGTGTGCTCCTGTCGAAATATCGGCGATGGTCGACGACATCACCCGGCAGCAAACCCGTAAGTTATTTGAACTTCCGCAGGTTCTTGCAGATAGTACTTCATTAGAGAAAACTGCACCGTCTGCAAAAAGTCTGAGGTTACTATTAATATTGTCCGCAAGGTCGTTAACATAGAACATGGACATAAGAGTTCCAACACACTTTCATGGGGCACACCCGAAGTTAGTACTACGTCTGTCGTTCAGTCATAGTGGCTGCTATTTGAACATAACATGAACTTTACGGAACAATGAATCACAGAATGTATTTATGATTTCGCCATTCAGTGACCGATAAGTAGGATAAATCGTTAACAAAGGTATGGTATCTGTCTTGCAGAGAACAACTTGTTAATGTTGGTGATTAAAACTGTCATTTTGGAATACCAATAAGGTAATGTATTAAAGCAAGGGCATCATTTTCCGTTGTATTTGCAACTTAGGAGAAACTACAGAATTACACTGCTAGTCCTTAAAATGACACGAAACGAAATTTTACCTATGGTAGTAAGATTACATAATTAAATTTTGTAGGTAATTTGGGGGTGTAGCGGGTGTGAAATTTGGTGCACAGTGCTATCCCATATGGTAGCAACAACAGCTCTAACCCGACTGGACAGGAAGTTGAATTGAGCTTCTGTGGCAGATACAGGTACGACTCTACATGCTGCTTCAACCCAGTACAGAGTTCATCAATCGCAGTGGCTGGTGAATGATGGTGCGCCAGTTTTTCATCAACCATGACAAGATATTTTTATTCTGCTAGAGATTTGGAGAACGTTCTGGTCAGGGTTATAGTTACACACCCTCTGTACCGAGGCAGATCAGGAAAGCATTTACTTTGATTAGATTGAAGAGTTCCTAGCAAGTAGAACACAGCAGCCAGAATGAAATTTTCACTCTGCAGCGGAGTGTGCGCTGATATGAAACTTCCTGGCAGATTAAAACTTTGTTCGAGTCTCGGTTCGACACACAGTTTTATTCTTCCAGGAAGGTTCAGAACACAGCATGTCCATCTTAATGGACAGACTTATTCAGACGTAAAAGATACTTAAACTATTAACGAAGGGAGTGTTGTAGGTCCATTTTAGTATACAGTACAGGCGCACACCGCCTGTCAAAAAAGTTAAGCACCCAGAAGACCTGGTCGGATGCCAATGTAACTTCGGTCACGTAGAGAACGTAGGCGAATAGGTAATTGACTTATGTTACTATTATCCGTGTGACAAGTAGAACAGACACCAGAGTGCAGAAGTGTTGTTCGTGTTTAGTATTGGTCCACGCGTGGTAGGGTGTACGAGGGGCGTTCAATAAGTAATGCAACACGTGGTGGTGGTGGTGGTGGTGGTGGTGGTGGTGGTGGTGGTGACGACGACGACGATCTTTGGTTTGTCGGGCGCCCAACGGCGTGGTTATCAACGCCCGTACAAATTCCCAATCTTTACACTGCCCAGGCGCGCTTTCCCCGGAGTGATGATTAAATGACGAGAACAACACAAATACCCAATGAACAGGCGGAGAAAATCCCCCACCCGGCCGAAAATCGAACGTGAGATCCCGTGACTTGGAGGCTGCAACGCTAACCATCAGACAGCGAGCTGCGGATGGGGATGCATGGACTGCTAATGAATGGCGTCGCATTCTGTTCAGCGATGAATCTTGCTTCTGCGCAGCCCCGGATAAACGTCGTCGGCGTGCATAACGGCGTCCTGGACAGAAGTGCCATTTTTGCAGTGTTTTGGGGAGGCGCACATGTTAGACCATCTGGTATGACTTCAGGTCATAGCTGGTAGTGATTGACGGAACTGTGACAGCACAACGGTACGTTGCGGCTATCCTGAGTCCTCATGTGTTACCTCTCATGCGACAGTATCGTGGAGCCATTCTTCAGCAGGACAATGCTGGACTACAAATGCCAAGTATCTTAACGAATTGTTTGCGTGAAGTACTTCCGTGGCCAGTAAGATCGCCAGATCTGCCCCCGATAGTACATGCTTAGGACTAGCTCAGACAACTGCGTCCCAGTGGCAGTAATCAGGATATCAGAAGACCAGCTGCAACAGTTGTGGCCAGCTTGTCTCAGGAGAGGATACAGTGGCTGTATGACAACCTTCCCAAATGAATCAGTTTTTTGTAAATTTGTCTGGATTTTGTAACCAGTGCAATAACATCACATACCCTTTGAACCCGTCAAGTTTCATTTCTCGTTCTCGATCCACTCCGGGTTGTTCCCTTTCTTTGTCAGGCAGTGCAAAAAAATTATCTTGTGTTCAAAATGGTTCAAATGGCTCTGAGCACTATGGGACTCAACATCTGAGGTCATCAGTCCCCTAGAACTTAGAACTACTTAAACCTAACTAACCTAAGGCCATCACACACATCCGTGCCAGAGGCAGGATTCGAACCTGCGACCGTAGCGGTCGCGTGGTTCCAGACTGAAGCGTCTAGAACCGCTCGGCCACTCCGGCCGGCTTATCTTGTGTAAAACGTTGCAAGCTCGCGAATGATACTGTTGTATACTGGAAAGTCGCAACGGTAGAAAATAGCGAAATGTAGAGGTCGACGACTCTTGCTGCAAGGTCTGACAGTTGCCGCTCGTCATAAACGTACGTAATGTATTGCGCATAAATAGGCGGAACGAGTCATTATATGATCATACGATTGCGAAACAAGCACTGGAAGCTATCATGTCCATTAAATATCATATAGTAAGCGTATCGGAGCGCTTGGAAGTTATAAAACTAATGGCAGGGAAGGACGCCAGGTTTCATTTGAAGAATCCTGAGAAAGTGTAATGCATCCATCAAGGCGATAGCTTAAACAATCATGCTACTGGTTCTTGAGGACTTCTCATCAGTCAACGATCCTTGCAGATCGATCTGATAAACAAAGTAGAGAAGATTTAAAAAAAAGAGCAGCGCGTTTCGCCACGTGTTAACTTAGTAAGTGGGAAGGCGTCACGGATATGCTGAGCCATCTCCAGTGGAAGACGCTGGAAGAGAGGCGTTCTGCATCACGAAGTGCTTTCCTGTGAATGTTTCGAGAACTTACGTTCCCGGAAAGGTCAGCCAGTACTCCTACGTATACCTCGCGGAGAGAATTGAAGAGAAAATCAGGAATACTCGAGCTCACACTGAGACTTGTTAAGGATCCTTCTTTCCGCGCACCATTCGCCGCTGGAACAACTACATAATTTACACTCCGCCACACGCTGTAAGGCTGCTTGCAGGGTACAGCTGTAAATGTAGACCGTATTTGAAATGCGTAAAGACTGTATTTAATGTCAGTGATTACCCCGAATAAGATAACTGCGTATTATAGCAATGTGCGAAGCTGTCAGTTCTGGTGTGAAAGTGCCATGAAATAGTACTCAGTGTGAAAGTAGTCTATTTAGGACGAATGCTCCCGAGAGATTCCCATATGATATACATTCATGCTGTGAGTCGTAGGTGGGCAATATATGCAGTCAGTTATGTGTTCAAAATATTCGTCCACAGATGAATTCTGCTTCAGTCAGTGTTATTTTCTCCGAAAGTCCGCCCCTGGTAGCTGAGTGGGCAGCGCGACGGAAGTCAATCCTAACGGCCCGGGTTCGATTCCCGGCTGGGTCGGAGATTTTCTATCGTCAGGGACTGGGTGTTGTGTTGTCCTTATCATCATCCTTTCACCCCCATCGCCACGCAAGTCGCCGAAGTGGCGTCAACTCGAAAGACTTGGACCAGGCGACCGGTGTACCCGGCGGGGGGCCCTAGCCACACGGCATTTCCATTTCTCCGAAAACCTCCATTATAATACTCTTGTAATGTGTGCAACACTGTTGGCCAGATTTCAGACTAGCGATACAGCTGTACTGAATATTATTTTTTTTTATTTATTTATTTTTTTATTGCCACTTAGAAGCAGTGGTCGAGAAGAGAGTGAGACAAGGTTGTAGCCTATCGCCTATGTTATCGAGTCTGTACATTCAGCAAGCAGTAAGGGAAACCAAAGCAAAATTTGGAGACGGGATTAAATTAAAGGCACAAGAAAGAAAAACTTTGAAATTTGCTGATGACATTGAAATTGTCAGAGACAGCAAAGGAATTTGAAGAGGAGTTAAACGGAGTGGATAGTGTCTTGAAAAGAGATTATAAGACGAGGAGCAGCAATAGTAAAACAAGGGTAACTGAATATAGTCGAATTAAATCAGGCGATGCTGAAGGAGTTAGGAAATGACACTAAAAGCAACAGCTGATATTTGCTATTTGGGCAGTAAAATAACTTACGTTGGCCGATGTAGAGAGGGTATAAAATGTAGACTGGCAATAGCAAGAAAAGGTTGTCCGAGAAAGAGAACTTCAAAATCGAATATAAATTTGTGAGGATGTCATTTTGTGAGGGCATTTATCGAGAGTGGAGCCATGTTAGAAATGTGGTGCTACTGAAGAATGCTAAAGATTAGATCGGTGGGTCGGGTTGCTAAGGAGGAGATTCTGAATCGCGCAAGGCGAAGAGAAACTTATGGCACAATTTGACTAAAAGAAGGGCTAGGTTGAAACGACACATCCTGTGGCATCGAGGAATAGGCAGTTTTGTAACGGAGGCATTAATGGGAGGTAACCTTTAGAGAGACCGAAGAACTGTCCCAGAATACATTATGACTTTTTTCTGAGTGAGGTGGATCGGTAGTCTTCTATTCGTCAGTAGCTCGTTCAAAGTTATCGTCTAACTATTCATTTAAATTTTCCATCGTTTTACAAAAGCGCATCTGCCAAAAGGCAGGCTTATTCTTGCAGCTCATCACGATCGATTCTTTCTCATTTTCCGTTCCCAACTCGACTTGAGTTCCTTACTCAATGAACTCGATTTAAGGAAGGTTCCTTAGTGAAGTGGGAATGTGAAGAAAGAAAGGATCAGAGATGGGAGAGTCCTCACCTAGTTGATCTGAAGAGCAATATTCTGTTAGTGTCATCTCCATAGTACTTCATACTACAAGAGTATTACTTGTAGCGTTGTGGCTCTTCGGTGTGAGACTTTTTTATGCCTGACCAGCTACCAGTGACGCATAACGCTGATAAATGACATCTTACATCGTGCATGTAAACCGCTGCTGGCATAGAGATGTATTAATTCGTTAGTTCATCTTTAGGTTACGACCAAGTATGTTGTCAAAATACCCTCACATCTATAATGAAGACTCGATTCGAATTCAAGTAAGAGAAAAGATTCTGTTTCGAAAGCCGTAGAGACTTTACTGTACTAGCTTATTGTGTGAAGCATCATGACAGGTCACTACAAATACGAAAAATATTCATAGATGCGTTTTCTGGTCTTGATTTTAGTACAGAGTTTAGCACAAGAGAAATACGCTTGTGCGATGGTAGGTACGATGGCTGATGATGTTTTATGGCGTTACGAATAACAGTGCAGAGCTAAGTGTGTCGGTAGTATCTCTCAAACTTAGGATATGGTATTGATGGGCCCGCACAAATGCTTTCAGTAAAAGTAACACGTGGAGGATATTCCATTTTGTTTCTCGCCAGAAATTCGTTTAGGTTTCTGGTGTCAGTCGACATTACATGCTATCATTGAATATAAATGTAAATGAGAATTGTGCTCAAGAGCTTGAAAAGATACCCCTTCTTGCCAGTCGATCTAGAGCATACGTTCGTAACCTGGAAGTATGTAAATTGTTCACTAAAATTTGGTACATATACAAAATTACGCTGATTTAGATAAGACAGTTACGATGTTTCACAACTGTTATTTTATAAATATGAAATTTTAAGGTGCTTTCGTTGGAGATGTTGATGACTGGCGTCGTCGCATGATGCGAATTTCAACAACAAAATAATTTATCGGCAGCTATCAGTAGTCAACAACAAACATACGTTATTCCTGTTGCAACAATAGCAAAAACGAGCAACGAAAACGGGGTGTAGCTGGGAGCGTCGTTGGCTGGTAGTGTATGATCGATTGCTCGGTTTCTGTGTACTGGCAAGTATTTTATGGGCTATTCTAGACCAGATGAGAACGAGACGAGATTTATTTCTGTCAACAGTAAGACGGGAAAACACACACAACGCTTTCAGTGCGTCGTGTTTTCTTTCCGGATGCGCATTTCGTTGCAGGAGCCAAGTCTCAGATGTCCGGTGGTTGCTTATGTGTGGTCCAGCACATGGGCAGCCGTCCAGCTGCGCAGGCCCTCGAGAGCGTTATTTCCAGAGCTCCCGAACTTGTGACGTCACTAGTGCGTCACACTGTCAATACGGCTGCTGTGTTGTTGCTGTTGCCAGGCGCATTGCGAGGCTGCAGAAGCAACGCGGTGTCATTACTGGAGGATGTTTGCTCTCTGTGGATATGCGCTGTCGAAACAAAGTACTTCCATATTTATATTCTACAAAGCAACGTACCTAAGGGCACCTGGTGCTAATAGCAACTGGATGCCTCCTGCATGTACATATGTTCATTGTCCATACCATAATGCACACTACATTGGTGAAAGGGAAGCAGTGGTTGGGAAGGGAGTGAGACAGTGTTGTAGCCTCTCCCCGATGTTATTCAATTTGTATATTGAGCAAGCGGTAAAGGAAACAAAAGAAAAGTTCGGAGTAGGTATTAAAATCCATGGAGAAGAAATAAAAACTTTGAGTTTCGCCGATGACATTGTAATTCTGTCTGACACAGCAAAGGACTTGGAAGAGCAGTTGAACGGAATGGACAGTGTCTTGAAAGGAGGGTATAAGATGAACATCAACAAAAGCAAACGAGGATAATGGAATGTAGTCGGGTTAACTCGGGTGATGCTGAAGGAATTAGATTAGGAAATGACACACGTAAAGTAGTAAAGGAGTTTTGCTATTTGGGGAGCAAAATAACTGCTGATGGTCGAAGTAGAGGAGATATAAAATGTAGACTGGCAATGGCAAGGAAAGCGTTTCTGAAGAAGAGAAATTTGTTAACATCGGTTATAGATTTAAGTGTCAGGAAGTCATTTCTGAAAGTATCTGTATGGAGTGTAGCCATGTATGGAAGTGAAACATGGACGATAAATAGTTTGGACAAGAAGAGAATAGAAGCTTTCGAAATGTGGTGCTACAGAAGAATGCTGAAGATTAGATGGGTAGATCACATAACTAATGAGGAGGTATTGAATAGAATTGGGGAGAAGAGGAGTTTGTGGCACAACTTGACAAGAGGAAGGGACCGGTTGGTAGGACATGTTTTGATGCATCAAGGGATCACAAATTTAGCATTGGAGGGCAGCGTGGAGGGTAAAGGTCGTAGAGGGAGACCAAGAGATGAATACACTAAGCAGATTCAGAAGGATGTAGGTTGCAGAAGGTACTGGGAGGTGAAGAAGCTTGCACAGGATAGAGTAGCATGGAGAGCTGCATCAAACCAGCCTCAGGACTTGAAGACCACAACAAGTGAGTGAACTTCCTACTACGTTAGGCACCCCTTTCTGTTTCACTAGTGCACCAGTACCTCGTATCCTGTTGTCATGGCCGTTGTGCGAGAATACTAGGCACGGGCAGTGAAATCGAGTCAAAGTCTGTTCCAGATGTGTTGGTTATCGAAATGTACACAACAGCGTACCGTCGAAAGAGGTCGCCTTTCCTTTTATGCAACCCGTTCAAGGACAGAATGGAAGATAGTCCATACTCTTTCCCGTGTCTGTGACAGTCATTGGCGACTCTTCTGCTAGCGCCATCTCGCGACGCAGCCTGTAGTATAAGAACAGAGCTGGAGTTGCGGTAGTACATAGGTTGCGCTTGTGTGTGATGGAGACACATTTATGTCATCTCTCTTGGACGCCTATGTTCTACGTATGACACTTTTGTAAGGCCAGCGTGTTATAGACAACTATTAATATCACCATTTTCTGCTTTGATGTTGTAACCTGTATGTATCCTACGGTATGTACCTAAATTTATGTGTATACATATGTTACATAAGTGGAATCTAAGCCCACTTTTATAGTGTTTTCTGTCCTCCCTAGATCCTATGATGGCGGCTTTAGTTTCGCCGAAACCGGTAATCATGGAATAAAAAGAATTCCTGCGATCTTGGCTACCAGTTTATTGTGTCAAAATATCCGTTTTCGAGTGCACGCTACTTGGACTCAGCATGTTTGTCTACACTGATGGCTTGGGCCGTGGTGTCGGATCCGTCTTTGTCGTAGGCAACAAGCGCTTTAGATCTCGGCTTCAAGACCATTGTTCAATTTTTATTACAGAGCTTCTCGCCCTCTGCCAGGCCACCCAGTATATCCGACGGCACAGGCTTCTCAATTGTGTGTTAACGTTCCGATTCACTTAGTGCCCTCCAGAGCCTCTGTACGCTTTGCCACCCCTTAGTACAACGAATCGAAGACTTCCTCCATTCACTCACAGATGATGGAGCCAACATGATGTTTATGAGGGTCACTGGTCTTTGTCGGAGTGTCGGGGAGTGAATCTGAGGATGCTGCTGACAAGGCTGCAGTCAGACTACCTAGGTCTTTTAGCTGTTCTGTCCCTTCTGATGATCTCGGTGCTGCTGCACATCGGAACATTGTGTCCCTTTGGCATGAAGAATGGTCCTCTCTTTATGGGAACAAACTCCGGGAAATTAAACACCTCCCAACGGGTTGGACGATTTCCTCTCGCCGCGAGGAGATACTGTGTCGTGTCAGTCACCGTGGAGATCCCGCACCACTCTGTGCTTTCTGCAACAAACCATTGACAGTCCGCCATTTTCTGACACAATGCGGGTTTTATAACTAGGGTGACCAGACGTCGGGATTAATCCGGACATGTACTCCTTTTTAGCTCTTTGTCCGGGGTCCGGGCGGATTTTTACAGTGTCCGGCTTTTACGCAAAGTTGAGTGTAATACAGTTAAATTTACAATTCGTCCCGTTCTATTGCTCTCTTCTTAAATACTTTAACGATTGGCACAGTCTTCGTGATAAACTCTCACGAAGGCAGTGTTAGTAGGTGGCACCAGGATCGTCGATGTTATCGTTGATCGACCTATAAGCGAATGCAAATATCGATTATTTAAAATTTTCGTTTCGTATCTTCGCTTTGTATTGGCTTGGCTTCCTGTAGTGCACGTGTGATTTGTGAGTGTAATTTTTAACCGAGTGAGTTACGTAAAACATTTGGCTATGCCTAAACGAAAGTGTACATTTTCTGATGTCCTTTCCTGCAAATATCCGTCTTTAAGAAAGGGAGAAATGAATTTGAAGCGGAATGTAAGATATGTGGAGCTGGAACGTACGTCTCAGTGGCAAATAAAGGTAAGAAATAACTAGACAGATTAACTGTCATGGTTTTATTTGATTTTCTTAGTCATTAAATTTATTTGTATTCGAAAGGTTAAAGTGCACTTCACATGTCGTCAGCTGCTGCTTGAATTGTAGATGTTGGTAGCGGTGCGTCGAATGAAGGGAGGTGAATGGTCTTATGTTTTTCGCTTCGTAAAAAATTCCGTGTTGTCGACATAACAAAACAATTGACGCCACACTGTCACCACAATCAATGTTTTTAATTTTTTTATATTGCTCAGTTAACCACCACCTGACGATCGGTAACAATTAACTACTAGTTTTACCGGTAATTCCCGGCAGTCACGTGACTTGTCCAAAGTTGACGGGTGGTATCCTCAACTGCAGTTGGCCCGTTTGATGTGTCCTCTTTTTTTCTTCCTTTGTCCTCCTTTTTGAAGCGGTTTGTCCTCCTTTTTAAACAATTGCATCTGGCCACCCTATTTATAACCGTTTACATTTTAATGTATGTTTGCCATCTGAATTATCAGATATTTTAGCAGATGCGGCACGAGCTGTAATCGCGTTTTACCTTTTATTCGTCGTAGTAATATGGCGAAGGAAATATAATTTTCGGCCGTTTGAGCATCATCTTCAAAAGGGAAGTTTCCGTTTTTAGCTACATATGTACTCCAGTCGATTAGGCTCTGATTGTTATCGACTTCAACTTTATCCGGTAATTGTCCATTTAAAGTTATGACACGGGCGTTTATGACCTCAGCTGTTTTGCGCTCTAAACCAACAACTAGTCAGTTTTCGACAAAGCATGCGAATGTATTTCCACAAGGTGCATTGGTGTGCATGCAGCACTGGTTTGCCCTGCGCTGAAACAACCAGCACGCGGAGCTCGTCTCTGGAGTGTATCGTTCTGTGGGAAGAGCGGCGCGGTCGCTAGCAGGCATGGCGGATCGAAGGCGGGTAGCACAGCTCCGGTGGGCGCGACGTATCGACTCGGCTTCCCATGGCGGCAGGCCGGTGTGGTGGTGTCAGCCGCAGCGTCGCGCCCCCGGCACCGGGCGTTACCATGGCAACGCCCGGTCGATGCCGCCGCCATCAACTCCACACGCGCGCGCCCCGCGGCTGCCGGCAGAATCCAGGCCAGTTTCCCTGGTGCCGTCATTCTATAAATACCGCTGTCTGACGCTCGACGCTGGACGCTCTGACCTGTTTCGTCGGGCAAGTGCGGAAACGAGCCGCGGCAGGAAAATTCGGCCGCGCCAGACTAACTCTGGGGAATTTCAGCCAGTATTTCAATGCTGCACATCCATAAAGTCCCACCACGTGTCAAAAAATCACGTGGAAACCAATAGATGGATCACAGTGGTTTCTTGTAAAACAATACACTGATCTGCAAGAAAATTATGACCACCTACCTAATAGCCGGTATGTCCAGTTTCGGCACGAATAAGAGTGGCGACGCGTCGTGGCATGGAAACAGTGAGGCCTTTGTAGGTAGCTGGTGGGAGTTGGCACCACATCTACATACATAAGCCACCTAATCGCCATAAATCCCGGGAAGGAGGGCGATGAGCTCTAACGCCACGTTCAATGACATACCAGATGTTTTCAATCGGGTTCAGATCTGGCGAGTTGGGTGGCCAGGACATCTACATCTATATGGATACTCTGCAAATCACATTTAAGTGCCTGGCAGAGGGTTCATCGAACCACCTTCGCAATTCTCCAGTATTCCAATCTCGTATAGCGCACGGAAAGAATGAACACCTATATCTTTCTGTACGAGCTCTGATTTCCCTTACTTTATCTTGGTGGTCGTTCCTCCCTACGTAGGTCGGTGTCAACAAGACATTAGTTGGAACTCGCCGCTGTCTTCCTAAAAAAAAAAAAAATAAATAAATAAATAAAAAATGGTTCAGATGGCTCTGAGTACTATGGGACTTAACTTCTGAGGTCATCAGTCCCCTAGAACGTTGAACTACTTAAACCTAACTAACCTAAGAACATCATACACATCCATGCCCGAGGCAGGAATCGAACCTGCGACCGTAGCGGTCGCGCGGTTCCAGACTGTAGGGCCTAGAACCGCTCGGCCACACCGGCCGGCGCTGTCTTCCTCGAACCAATCCATCACACATCTGGCGTTGTGACGTGGGGCATTATCTTGTTGAAAAATGCCATTGCCATCGAAAACGTGATCGTCACGAAAGGGTGTCGCGGTCTGTAACCAGTATACGAGACTCCTTGGGCGTCATGGTGCCTTGCACGAGCACCACTGAACCCATGGATACCCACGTGAATATTCCCTGAGCGTAATGGAGCCACCGCCATTGGATTGCGGAGTATGTATGTAGATTTAGATGTAGTTGCCGACATCGTGGCGTTAACATTAGCACTTGAGTGGGTCATTGGCTGCGGAGGCCATTCGTTAGGAGTGTGCTGAGGCACTGCGTGTTCACACACACTTGTACTCTGCCCAACATTAAAGTCTGATATTAATTCCGCCACAGTCCGCCTCCTGCCCTGTTTTACCATTCTGCCCACCCTACATATGTAATGAGGGGTGGCCGCCCAACCCCACGACGTCTGGACATGGTTTCACTATGATTTCGCCATATGTTAAAGACACTCACCACAGAACTTCTGGAGTACCCGAAAAGTCGTGCAGTTTCCGAAATGCCCGTGCCGAGCTACTGGGCCATCAGTCTGCCGTCGGTGAAACTCAGCCCCTTCCCCATTTTCCACGCGGACAGCACGCTCACTGATACTACATGCACCATGCGTGTTGTGTCTGACTAGCAGTCAATCCTCGCTAGGCGACACTGCTATCGCCTGGACGGGTTAATATCGATAGTAGGTCGGTGGTCATAATGTTCTGCCTGATTAGTGTAAATACAGAACACTGCAACAAGTCACTTTTTTGAAATAGTTATTTATTCCATGAACCGATTTTCGAACCATTCAGGCTCATCTTCAGGTGGTGCACAGGAGATTACATAGCTATTCCAAAGCGTAACGCGGAGTGCTGGCTCTGTGACAAGAAGATGGAACATGCTTTAATGCATCGTCGTGAGTACTCCTCGTATGCTGATTTGGGCCCGTAGTTGAGTTTTGTACTTACTGCGACAGTATGGGCGGCTTTGTTGTCAATATCCGTTTATCTGCTTCAATTGTGGTGGGCAGTTGGTAACACATCGCTCACTTTTGCGGAATATGTGTGTGTGTATACACCGTAGTAACGAAACTTCGCCAGCATCCGGCATGTGTTGTACAAAGTTCGCTTGTTACAAAGATCTTCATGCGAAGATATAAGATAGGCCTACTTTACTCAAATATTATTTGATTTTGTTTGCACGTCTTAGTCTGGACATACAATTTAATCAAAATTGCCGTTAATATGAATGCCCAGGAATAAAATAACATAAAGTCATAGTAATTGCAATGAATTGCAGCTGTTTGTATGACCGTGAACTTTATATTAAAAAAAAAAAAACAAGAACAAAACTTCAAAATAACTGCTGACTTATTTCTGTTTATTTCAACTAAAGGTAATGTGTATAAAAGTTGTGATTTGTTTTAAGAGTAGATGTCTTGGACATTGAGACGTGTGGTATAGGATTTATTCTGTGGTGGGACGTCAATATAGTTAGGATGAAAAGAGAGGGATAGAGGGGCCGTTGGGATTGAGGGGGAGAGGGGGGGGAGGTTAGTACAAAATTCAAACCTCGATCTAAATCGGCATATAAACAAGTCACGGCGATGCATTAAAGCCTGTTCCATTTTCTTGTCTGAGAGCCAGCACTCAGCACTACGCTTTGAAATGGCTATGTAATGTCCTGTGTACTTTCTGAAGATGAGCCTCAAATGTTCAAAACTGGTTCGTGGAATAACTAACTATTAAAAAAAAATGATTGGTTGCAGTTTTCTGTTGTTATATTGAAAGAACGGTCATGGGATTTTAAACATCCGAAATGGATAAGCTTAATTTCTTGTAAAACGTTTAGCGGGTCTACAAGTTTATATGTTGTTAGAATTTAAAGGTGTGCCCCACTCGTCGCTCGTAGACCATCAAGGCGGTATTTGATTTTTGCCCATGTGCAGGTCAGCATTGGAGCATTAACAGTTCCGATTGCTTCACTGATTCGTGCACGATGGGTGACAATGTTATTGACTGCTTTGTGTACATACGATCCTTGATGTAACCCCACAAAATGAAGTCTACTGGCGTGACATCGGGAAAGCGATCGGGAGGGGGGGGATATTCGAGGGGGCCGTCGAGAACCATCCACCTCTCAGGGAACGTCATTTAGCATATCGCGCACGTGCAAAGTGTAATGTGGGGGCACACCATCATGGTGGAAGATGATAGATGGCTGTAGCTCTTCAGTCTGTAGTAGCAGGAACGGTTCGAGCATGTCCAGTTAAACATTTGCCTTTATGGTTTCCTCTGCGAAGAAACGTGGGCCTGTCATCGTATTGCACATTGTGGCGCACCAGATTAGGGATGCGAAAACCCGACTGGTTAAAACCGATACCGGTATTTTAGTTCTGAATAACCGATATTATTCTATGTTTGTTTGGTCTCGGTTATAACAGATGTTTATTTTTTATTAATAACGGAAATATTTGCAATAGAAACAGTGCTAAAATATAAATAATTAAATAAACTTTCTTTTTTTAAAAGGAAGTAATTTTTCGTAAAATTTACATTGGTTTGAAGTATTACGTTATTATAGAAAATTGGAAAAGCAACCAGTGCTATTTTAATAACATTGCCGACAGAAAAAAAGCAACAAACACAAGACAAGAATTCGTGCTCCATTGCTAATACACTAATGTCCATGTCGCTGTGTGTTGCTTAAGGTACGCTTTTACGTGCAGTGGCCTATACGGTAGTTTCTCGCTGTCGTCACCGGACGTCCGCTGTACTGCAGAATTGCATCAACCCTAGCCTGGAAATATTTTTATCAAGTGACGTAGCAATGAAGTACAATGTGCTTCATTTGCTTTAAAAGATTAACGATGTGTCCGCCACTACTGTGAAATAATAAGAGGAAGGAACTTATGGTAACACTGAGAAACTAAAAATTTAACATCATTTCATTCTAGTATACAGAAAAATTGAAAGTAGCTGATATGCTGTCTATGTATAATACGCCTTTATCTGCTTGTAGCTCTTGGAAACAAATTAAAAAACGGAGTTCTTCAACCTCAGTTTTCAACCTTTATCACTGACTATTCGTAATGCCCAAATAGTGGTATGAACTTCAAAGAATTAGAATCACTAAGAGAATACTCGTATTCAACCACTATCAAGAAAAACAGCGAAAGATGGACGGACTAACTTTTATTTGCCTATTTAATATTTTGGTTCTTAGTATCTTGAAAGTGTCAAAATTTTTCAATCTTCGCCCGTTTTTTACATTTACTACAAGAAATAATAGGAATAAAGAAACGAAAATTGGTTATTTCAGAAACGACTATTTTGAACAGTTTTGAGACTCAGGTTATATTGGCATGTAGTAAAAACAATATAACGGAAAACCGGTTGTTTCCCGGACTGCATTTTTAGACGCCACAGAGCCTAATGTAGAGTACACGGTAAATTGCCACTCTTTGGAGTCAATGAGTTGTGTGCGCCCATACGAGTATTGACAGCAGTACCATAAGTTGAAGGTGGTGCAGTATCGTGGTTACTAAGATTGTCCATTTATTGAGATCGTTCTGTATACGTTTTTCTCGGTGTATTTGTGTACTTTTGTTCTGTCTCATTGAAAGATAATATTAGTGGCTCTGGATGTTTCACTATAGCTACATATGGCATTTACCATGTAATTCTCTCGTCTTACTACAGTGTACCGTGCAGAATATGTGCTGTTACAGCTTACCTGTTGTGACGTAGCTATGCAAGGGTATACGTGATTCAGGAACGCACTACGCGTATAGCACGTGACAGTAATACCAGAGCTTATTGCAGTATCTGGCGCGCCGCCCAAGGTGAAAGTCTGTTTACATGGCTCGATTGACGTCATCGAAAGCAAAAAGAGGCGCAATAATTTGTCTATCGAGCAGTGTGCGCTGAACCTAAGACTGGTCGGAACCATAGAAATGGATAGAAAATGATGGACCGCCGTAGAAAATGCTTCTTCCTGCGGAGAGGCACGCGTTGTGGAGTCTCGTCAGCAGGCGGTTACTTAAAGGCCATAGTTTCTATAGGCAAGTGATGGTGACAGCTGCATGCGGAACAAAATAGCCCGGCGTGGACGTAGCGCGTGTAGAATGCAGCTGGTGCCTAAAACGTATTGTGACAAAGCAGCGGCAACGTCGCATGTACTTCTTGTTTCTTCTGCTTCGTGAGATGGCTCCGGTTCCAGTCGTACAGTGTGTGAGGTTGCCACTATTCTGATAGGCCGCCTCCGAGTCACACAAGAAAGATGATTGCGCTCGCTCTTCGTGCTTAAACGACCTCTGCGCTAATTTAATCTTTCCTCTCGTAATGTATATTAATAACACAGTTTATCATTCACGGCTTGTATTGGGATCAGTGCGTCACAAATGATAGTGCTATTGAATTATGAGGGAATGGAAACATGGTGCTTGAGTCAGCGGTATGTACTGAAATCAAAACGAGCAGGAAGCGCGAATGCGATTTTGATTATGCTAAACATTTCTCCCATAAGACATCAGGTTATTAGAGTAAGAAAAACGATATTAAAGATCTTACGTACGAGTGAAGATACCTCTTTGGGTGAACATGTGTTGCATCAAAGAGTACATACAATTCTTGGGTTCTTAATCTTGACATAACCATTCGCCACATATTTCGTATGTATATTTCAATAAATGAAATTACTTATGTAACTAAAAGTATAACATACTAGTTAGTAGCAATCCTCGTTTGCAAGTACTAGATCAGAAGTGTTAGTACTGAACATAACATAAACCTCTACAAATGTGAATTACCTTGTATAATTCTTGATTTGGATTAACAAAACGATATTAGTGTGCTAAATACTTGCAACGTTCCAAGCCGGACTGGGTACCATGTTGTGCACAGTGTTCTACGATTAGACAACACATGTTACTCAGTACATACGTCCATATAAAAACACGATTACTCAGTGCAAGATATACAGCGTACACAAATGCTTTACTCCGTGCATCAAACTGAGAGGAACAATTCTGTGTAAATAGTGGTACTGGAAGCGGCAATCTCCTGACAACCAGTGGCTACGACGCCATTAGATAATTCGACTGTAAATAAATTTTGACCTCTAATAGATCTGGTTTTTCATCTGTCTGTTGCCTGTCGCCTGTTTCTCTCGCCCCCTCGCCTCGCTCTCTTGACGTCTTTTTCCCTTCAGCCCTTCTCCTGTATTCCTTGCTCTTCTTTTTTTTTTCGCCCATCATGAAAGTGCGGCTTTATGGAACTGGCACCCAGTGCTGCATCTGCCATATCGTGGGTACGTCACTGCATATATCCCGCGAAAAGACAATAAACAGAAAATCAGAAATTAGGGTTCGTCTGGAGGCTTACAGATAGTTCTTTCCACACATTAAGGCGCGTTTACACGGAGTTCGCAACATTGTTCGCGCAACATTGTTCGCGGGTAGTAATGGATTACCGATGTTCGCAACATGTTGGCAACATGTTCGCAACAGAAAATCAGTGTTCCACGGCTGTGTCGGTAGAGATCAAAGAAACATTGTTCGTGGCCTGCTACCACTAAATTCCGCTACGCAGCGTTAGTGTTCGTTTGCTCTGAGTGAGTGTTTTGGTGTTTGTTTTGCTGGAATGTAGTGGTGAGTTTATTTTATGTCCCTTCATTTTTATTTGAAATGGAGTGGTCACGAGACAAAATTTTTCCAGCTGACGTCGCTCTATGAGGCAGAGGAGTGCCTGTGGAGTGTACGTTGCGCAGGTTACAAAAATACTAAAATCAAACATGATTCTTTACAAAAGGTTGCTGCGGCGCTTGGCACAAGCAGCAGTGACGTGGACAAAAACATTAAATCTCTCTTGTCTCAGTACCGACGACAGAAACGAAAAATAGAGGAAAGTAAAAAAGTGGATGTGGTACTGACACACTTTACGAAACGAAGTGGTTTAGATTTAAATATCTGGATGATATGGAACTATTTGAGATATGGCTGGCCTTGACAGGAGTCTCCTGATGCCAGAAAACGAAGAGTAACAGCAAGTCTTTGATTCACAGGGTTTGCTTTTCTGAAATTTGTGACTTTCTTTGAAACAAATGGTCCTATAATATTCAACATCATTTCAAAATCTGACGGCGACATCCTACTGAAGTTGGGAAAGCCAGAACCGTCTTCCAAATTCAGCTTCATGTCATTCCCGCCACGTCTTCTATAGTATGTTTTGGTCCACCGTCGACGACTACATCGTTTTCTTCGCCTGTTTATTTCGTTACGTATTATTAATGCAGCACCAAATGTCATTAACTCTTCCTCTTCACTTGACATAGTGTATCTCTTGATGTGAATACTCAAAGTAACCTATCAGTTCACCGTAGCAGACTATGCGAATACGTAGAAATGTTGCTCGCTAGTGTAAACGGGAATGCGAACAACGAACAATATTGCCAACATGTTGAGGGAACGAGTTGCACACAATGTTCCGAACAAAAACATGTTCTGAGCTCAGTGTAAACGCGCCTTTACAGGAGAAGAAGAAAAAGACAGCGGTCCTATCAGTACCCTCCGCTAGATATCGAAAGGCGGATTATGGCGTATAGATCTGGATGCAGACGGTTCTTCGCGTCGGCAAATGCCACACAGATCCCTGCAGAGACTCCTGCCTTTGGCAGGTCCCGCACGGAGCCGTTGGCGGCCTGGGGCCATCCTAGTCTTGTAGCCTCGCCGTCCCCCGGGAAACCAGTTTGCCGGGCCGCGCCTGCATTTTGAATATCTCGCAGCGTGGGCCAGCGGGCGGCGGCGGCGGCGGCGGCCTTGAACCGCGGGCTCGCTTTCCGCGCTGGTTTCCACCTGAGCGCGGCGCGCGCCTAATCGCGCTCGCTCCTTTGTCTCGGCGCGGCCGGAACAGCGCTCGGCCGTGTTCTCACGGGGCCGTGACCCACGCCTCTAACCGCCGAGCCGCCGCCCCTGATGGATTCGTAGCGCCGCGCCGTCGCGGCGCCTGCGGCTTTCGTGTCTGTCCGGCTCTGACCTCGTTTATATATTGATGCGAAAGGCCGAGCGCAGCCCAGGCCAAACTCCGTACTTTACATCTACTTCAATTCTCTGCAAACTGCTTTCTTTACATGAGCGACTTTCCTGTCTCACTCGACATCTCGTGACAAGTCAGCAGCTCCCCTGACGTATTATTCCTGTACTCGGACTCCATCGTGTTACGAATGGTCTGTTTTGTTTTGAGTCGGCGCCAAAATTGCACGTGTCTGCTGGAAGAGTCGGTTATGAGTGAACGACCTTCATACTTTTTTTATTATTATAATTTTTTTTTACAAAATCAAGGAAAATATTAGGTTGGTGCATAAATTCGTAGCGTTTCTGTTTTGCATGTTGGTATTCCGGTTGCTACGGGTTCATGTATCGATTGTCATTTTCTATTTGTAGTTTACCGTTGCTATTTGAATTTACATATGATCGTTTTGTCATTTGTGGAGATAGTGAGTGCAGCTGTGGACGCTAGAAAGTGGAGAAATCGGTATATTTCTGGCATACTTTCTGTATAAGTTCAGTAGAGGGATGTCACAATGACAGGTAGCCAGAAATACTTGCGCCGTGTATGAAGATAATGCCATTGGGTAGAGCACGGCAAGAAAACGTTTTAGGGAGGACCGTTTTGACATTAGTCACTCTCCACGTTCAGGAAGACGTTCGAGGTTTGATAAAGATCCCGTAAACTCATTAATCAAAGTATAGTAAATGCTGCTTAGTAATTATACTTTTGTATGTAATTTCGACGCACTAATGTTTTAGGTGGTGGGTTACTATGTACAATATTGGTTTTGATGAATAAAGATATTTTTTTTAAATAAAAAAATAAAAAACCGCATTAATCCACAATGATCCATGTCAGTCTACTTGAGAACTGACATGTGATGCACTGTGATTATTTCAACATTGTGCGACAACTGCATGCAATGGGGGGAGGGGAAAAAAATGGGTGTATGGGCACCGCATGCTCTAAACAAAAATCAGAAAAATCAGCAGGTGGCCATATGTCATCTCTGCTTGTTCGTCATCAATTGGATTGTGAAGAACACCGCCCACCCTTATCCTGTATCGTTACTGGTGACGAGAAATGGTGTCTTTATGTTAACACAAGGAATAACTCCTCGCAAAAGACTTCAGCATATCCACAAAAGATAATGTTATGCATGTGGTGGAAAATCGGCGGTGTGGTGTACTACGAATTGCTTTCCAGTGGTGTAACCATTACTGCTGACGTATATTGTCAAAAATTGAGATGTCTTGCAGACGCAATCCTGTAGCAACGATAGGAAGGGAGCGTGAAGTAATGCTAATCCACAACAACGTCCGTCGGCATTCTGCTAGACTGACAAAAAAAGCAATACAAGAGTTAGATTGGGAAGTCTGCGGCAAACACCGTATTCATCTGATCTTCCGCCCTTAGATTTTCATCTTTTTCCGTTCTTTATCGAACAGCCATCATGGAATTTTATTTACAGATGAATATGGGCTCCGAACATGGCTCGACGAGTTCTTCGACTCAAAACCACTGTAGAAGTCGCGGAATCGAAAAGTTGCCCCAGCGCTGGTAGACTGTTGTAAATACTGAAAGAGAATATATTATTAATGACTAAAGTCAACTTGAGGAAAAACGCTACAAACTTGTACACCAACTTAATAGGACCACCATTAAGAAACCAGCAATGTTAGTTCAGTTTACTTATAATCAGAGCCAAAGTCACAGGAAATGTTCTTGACAAAGGTGTTCGGTAAATCGTCCACGATGCTGATGTCAGTGCTATACTGACCGCTATAAAAAACACGGAACCACAGGTCGTGTGGTGACTACTTTCTTTAATGTCGCATTTCGGTACATACATCATCAGCTTAATCAAGGTTAAGTAAAACACGTCATACATAGGTATGGACTCAAATATCTTGTACATCAGATTATGCAAATATCTGATGTATAAAATATTTGAGTCCGTACCTATGAATGAATGAATGAATGAATGAATGAATGAATGAATGAATGAATGAATCGTGATTAATCCGATGATGTATAAAACTAAGTGCATCGTTAAAGAAAGTAGTCATCATACAACATGTGACTCCCATGTAGTTTTAGAACGTCAATTATAGTACTGATACAACCTTGAAATTACGTAAAAAAAAGGCACATACCTCTGTTACTTCACGTCACACCTGTTAAAATATCTTTTATTTGCATATGAAAACACGAGAGCAGATTTAGAAGGTAGAACTTAGTGCCCTTTTGCTTTCCGAAACAATTTTTCTCCTTCAATAGAGCTGTTTTAACTACTTGCATTAAAAACTTTTCATTTGCTTACGTTTTTATCTACACAAGATGTAGGCTTCTATTTGTCTAGGTATTGTAAACCATAAATTACTTTTTGCTTTCAGATATTTGGTATCCTTGCTGTAAGAACAAAGAAGTGTCCTTTGGTCCTACAGTGTCCATAGATAAAAACATAAGTAGTTGAAAACAAATTTCATGAAAAAAAATTTTCCAGTAGCGAAGAAGTTAGTTTCATTAACGGTAAAAAATGCTGCTGAGACTTGGCAAGGAAATACGAAAGATATAGTAGAAAGCTGCTATTTATTACCTTCTGTGAATTGGGTGATGTGGTTGTGTATAGATATTTCCTCGAGCAAATAAAAGTTGGAAATGTTTGGACGTTTGTCTTCCTGTTTTATAATAATAGCAAACGGGGACAAAAGAGGGCTTCGTGCACAAAATGATTAACTCTTCATTGGTAGCTCTTTAATTCTAATATTATATTCTTACGTTTTTGTAATACGAAAAGTATCTCAAAACACAGGTTCACCGCGCACCAGATTCACCGCTCAGTTTTGAGCTAAGTGACGTGCTTACGTTCCGTGTAGTGAACACACATCCATTTTACGACGCATTTTTCTGTCCTTCAGCACCGTTTTCGTCCCATGTGAATCGACATCTGGGGTTCCTTCCCGTTCGATTCGCGTCTGGAGCGCAGGTAGAACGTCCGTCTAAGAGCCCCTATATCTACATCTACATGAATACTCTTTTATTCGCATTTATGTGCGTGGTAGAGTGTTCGCCGAACCACTTTCCGTCCCAACCGTTCCACTCTCGAACAACGTGCGGGAAAAACAATCACTTAAATCTTCCCTTGCGAGCTCTGAATTCTCTTATCTTATTACGGTGATCATTTCTCTCTATGTAGGCGGGCTTCAACAAAATATTTTCGCGTTCCCAGACGAAAGCTACCGACTGAAATTCCGTGACATGATCCCACTACAGCGAAAACCGCCTTTGTTTTAATGATCGTCGCCCCAACTCGCGTCTCATATCTGTGACACTCTCTCCCATGTTTCGCGATAATACAAAAGAGCTGTCATTCGTTGAACTTTTTCGATGCCCTTCGTCGATCCTATCAGCTAAGGATCCCGTAGGAGAGGACGGACAAGCGTAATGTAGGCAGTCTCTTTAGTAACCTGTTGCATCTTTTAAGTGTTCTGCCGATAAAACACAGTCTTTGGTTCGCTTTTCCAACATCATCATCTACATCGTCGTTCCAATTTAAGTCGTTCGTGATTTTTATCCCTAGTATTTAGTTAAATTGATAGCCTTTACATTTTTGTGATTTATTATGTAACTGAAATTTAACGGATTCCTTTTAGTACTCATGTGAATTACTTCACATTTTTCATTATTTAGGGTCAGCTGCTGCATTTAACGATAGCCGCCGGAACGTCACGCATTGGACTATGGTATATTCTGTTAAGATCTGTCGTTGTTCAGATTTCCAAAGTAGATATATGGAGTGGTAGTTTGCATCTTTCTTCAAGTCTCTGCTAGTTCAGTGTTCGCAGCATTTCCGTGACTCTCCTGCATAGATCAAACAAGTGTGTGACTATTCGTATTGCCCTTCATTGTATTCGTTCATTATAACACTGTTGGGCGTATGTTTTCGATATCACACATGGAGGCTGAAACGTGGTTTCATGCTCTTGTGTGTGTGTGTGTGTGTGTGTGTGTGTGTGTGTGTGTGTGTGTGTGTGTGTGTCACGTAGGTATTATCTGTTCTACAGAAAAAAGTTCAGTATGTGCTGACAGAAAATGTGGGGATAAAGAGAAGACGGACGTTTGAGTGAGGCGAGGGAAATGGAGTGCCGGCAATGGAGGACGAATGCTGACACAGGGAAGGAGCTCTTAGGAAAACCAGGAAGTTTGTTTTCGAGGGCACGTCTACGCAATAGCAGAGTAGTTCAGAATTTCTCACCCTTACCAGTGCGCAGTCTCGAAAGTTAGGAGACGTGCTCGAACTCCTCTTGATCGGTTTGGGCTCCGCTAGCGCCAACACTGACAGTTGCAGTTTTTAAAACCATTTCTTCGACTTGTGTGGATGAGCGAAGGCAAATTCACATAGGATCGGAATTCGAATTCCCGTTCTGGCATCTCGACGTAGATGTTCCGTATCTTCCATAAACTACTAAAAGACAATGTTGGCCTGGTTCATGATAAAATACTGCGGCTGATTTCGTAGAAAACATTTGTTAAACTGAACTTCTACGTCGTCTGTAATTCCCTCGGTGTTGGCGGGAAGTTAAACTAGAACATACTTTTCTCTCCACGAGTTTTTTTTACTTGTGCTACGTACATCTTCAAAAGCCAGCTGTTTGGAATGGAACTTCCAAAGAAATCGTGGGGAACATGTACGTTGTAATATACCCTCTGTCGAGACTTTCACCAGTATGCTACGTCGTTACTGTCGCGTTTCCATTTTTGACAACCAGAGATCGGTATAATTCCGAGTGTCGTCTCATTTCGCTTTACAACTACGATTTTCCGGTTTTTACACGAAAAGTCGTGGCTTTGTTCCTGATGTTGGGAATTTTCAGTTTGAGGCTGGACCTTTGTTCTGAGCTACCTTGTGACTTCTTGAAAAGGCAGTTATTTAGCCAGGTTTAGTTGCCACTAATGACTTTAGTCTCATGTCGAAATGAACACTCCTAGAATATTCCAACAGATTCTTTGCAACTTCTGTCACGGAGAGTTGGTAACAACGAAGAAAAATTTTCTCTCTTTTTATCGTTGGCTTGCGGAATCCCCGAACACCGGGAATAGACGAACCGAAGGATTGTTTTTCATGCTCGTGTGAACACACTGGCCGTCCTCGATTCAATTCCAGGTTGCAACATTTTCTACGACCGTTACTGAAGCCACGTTTCCTTGATGAAACTCGCATAATGCCGTGCTTGCGGTTAATCATCTCCAAGCACATTTCACTGCATCAGCAGTGTACTATGAGACCCTCACAAAGTTGCGCCCCAGAATTTCTCCTCTTTCTTCCACTGCGCTTTCTCTGGGTTTGAACGTAAGTTACAGCTGTGTCGAACAGAAAAGTGCTCGACTTACTGTCTCTGGAGCCAATACGGACAGATCTAAAATTTTACGGAAGCAGGGTGTGATGTGTTCACTTTGAACTGCGAAATTGCACACCTTTTGTGGAACCGTTTTTGAAAGATCATGAGTGAAACTTGCAGCCGGATATGCGGCAATATGAATTCTCCGGAGGCTCTGTGTGGCTTTGATATGTTACAGACATCATCTTTAACCCTACGCAGCCAACGCTCAAGCCCTTACTTATTTCGAAATTCTGTACGAAGTTGTGGTAGAAGAGAAAACGACCATTGTTAAAAAATCAGAGATGGTAAGAAGACGTTGAGCTACAATGTTCAGTTCTGACGCATTATCAAACAGAACTCTCCTTTGTTACGGATTTTTGGAACATAGTAGTTTTGTTATGATGATGAAGGAAAGCTCTCCGCAACCCGAAGATTGATTTGGAAACACCAGTGCTCTACTAGGCTGGTTAGATCTGGTATGTCTTCCACGTCCTCCGACTTGTGAACTAAGTTAGCCAGCCAGTTTAAGGATTTATACTTCGTTGTCAGCACCTGACCACAGGCAGATTTGATAATTCACGTTAACAGATTAACGTCGGAGATAAATGGAGCGAGAGGTGCCAAAAATTCTAGGAACTACTGTGGGTCGAACTCCGAGCCTTTGGGTTTATAGTTTCGCACTTAAAAGATTGTGCCACCGAGGTACCAGAAGTAAACGTAATTTGATCGTGCAAATAATCGAACAATATACCTCTGCAACAGGTCTCCTAGAGACACTATCAAAGACGTGGAAATTTCTTCTGTACAGTATTCAGATCATTGTTTGGGATTATCTCGATTTTGTTGTTATGGTCTTCAAACCGAAGACTGATTTGACGCAGCTCTCCATGGTACTCTGTTCTTTGAAAGTCTCTTTGTCTCTAACTGCTGCAACCTACAGCCTTCTGAATCAGCTTACTGTATTCATTTCTTGATTTACCTCTACGATTTTTATCCCCCCCCCCTCCCCCCCTCCCCAATGCTCCAATACTAAATTGATCTCTTGATGCCTCTGAAAGGATCCGATCAACCGATCCCTTCTTCTAGTCATGATGTGCCACAAATTTCTTTTCTCACCAGCCGGCCGGTGTGGCCGAGCGGTTCTAGGCACTTCAGTCTGGAACCGCGCGACCGCTACGGTCGCAGGTTCGAATCCTGCTTCGGGCATGGGTGTGTGTGATGTCCTTAGGTTAGTTAGGTTTAAGTAGTTCTAAGTTCTAGGGGACTGATGACCTCAGGTGTTAAGTTCCATAGTGCTCAGAGCCATTTTTTTTTCTCATCAGTGGTATTCAGTACCTCATTAGTTAGTTATATTCCTATCTACTGATAAACATATATTCTAATCATTAATAAAATTTGGATAAAGGCCTATTTAAATTATGTTCGCCGAATTTTGGATGTAGTAACAAATCGTTTAAAGCTGGCTGTATTCGAACAAATTTTATTTCCGTAGAACTGTTGCCGCCATTTATTTTACAATGCTGCTGGTATCTGAGAGGTGACGGTGACATTAAAACCTTCGGAACTTCTCTTTCTTCCACGTGTAACGAAACTTGTCGGCTGGAGGCAACCGGTCACCGGTAATGCCCGGCTGGATCTCGTTTTACTGGCGGGGGTGGTGGGGGACAGGGAGAACCCGTTCGTGGCTGAGTCAGACATTCCCGTCGATAGGCTGTTTGAAGTCGGGCCGCGTAGGCGGCCTGTTCTCCGTTCCCTCAGCTAATACGGCGCACTGCACTGGAAGCTCACACAGCAGCTTCCATCTGCATCGAGCCGGCGTGGGACGGTTGTATATGCCTTGGCATGTAGTCCTTCACAAAGAGATTGCAAAATCGAATGAGATGATTCAGCGATAGAGGCTGCGGACTCTAATCCCGGTGAGAGAAATAGATTACTGCAGGCAGTGACAATTCTTCATGTACATAAAAGAGCCCGTCTCACAAGCTGGGAAGCAATCTGAGGCTGTATGCTGATGGCGCTGTTGTGTGCCGAGAAGTTTCGTTGTTCAGCGACTGTAGGATGACTTGGGCGGAATTTCTGTTTGATGCGATGAATGGCAATTTGCTTAAATGCGGGTAGCACAAACGTTGTTGCAATGGTACGCTACCCCTGAAATAGTCACATCGATCAAATCCTAGGGATAACCACACGAAACGACATGAAATGAAACGAGCACATGATGTTACTACACAAACGAAGAATCGTCGACTTCAATTTGGAGGTAGACGTATGGGAAATTCTAGTGCGCCTATATAGGAGACAGCATGCACAATCCTTCTGCGCGCCATTCCTGAGTAATGCTAATGTTTGTGATCACCAGCAGGTAGGATCAATGGAAGACAAAGCAATTCAGAGGCGTTTGTTTCAGGCCGAGTCAGTCTCTACCAGAGTTGTCAGTCTTGCGAGAGTTGCGAAAATACTCTTTAGATATGAATTCTTGGAGGAAAGAAGACGGTCTATTCGCGAAATGCTGTCGAGGTTCCCAGCACCAAATTTTGCTACTGACTCTAGAAAAATTCCACTGTTTACAGTGGCTATTTCGCGCTACGACTACAAGGACTAAATATGGGAAGATGAAGCTTTTGTAGACGTGCAAGCAATCATTTTTTCCTCACTTCATTTGCGAGAAGAATAGGAAGAGAATGATTGACACTGATACGAAGTTCTCTCCTCCATCACTGTATAATGGCTAGCGTAGGATATATGAATATACAGAATCCTTCAACGTCCAATGGACAATTCTTCCCACAAATAAGTACTCAGTCTCCAGTGACGCAAGCTTTTCTCTCTTTGCCGTTAGAGACTAGCTCGGAATGACAAGAACAATGCTTAAATTTTCTTTATTTGCATTATCACCTTCCAATTTCCCTACAAACCACTTTCACGAAAACAACAAGCTGTCTGTTCGCCGTTATTCATGGCTTTTGATATACTGCCTGAGAAGGATGACTTTCGCTACTTCAGAAGGCCCCCATGAAAAAGGAGTGATCGTAGGACAGTGAAACTTAGTGGAAATGTTTGTAAAGGCATGCGGAGGAGAAATAACGAATAAATCATTACAAGAAACACAGTTTAATTTCCACATTAGAGGGTAACATTTGTTAATTGCTTACCATGTTTACGTTCCAGGTTACAAACGTTGCTCAATGTGACGACGATATGCATCCACGACAGCCTGGAACCGACTAGAGGCACCATTTCACAATTGTTCGCTGCGCTTTTCGAACAGAGGACCATGGAATGTTCAGCTGTCGTGCCCTACTAAAAGATCGCACATTGTGTCAAGCACTCTCAGCCATGGCAAAATAAAATTCAACAATTTGTACCGCAATCTCTCGCAGAGCAAATTCCAAACCTTCAGTTAATTCGAAGTCTCGAACCATGTTCAACCCTTGCAGAAGAAGGATGTCTACGTATTCCTGTAATGCGCCGATTCTCGCCAAAAGCAACTGCGTTATTGCTGTTATTTTGGTAAAACAGTTTTACGAGTAAAGCCCTCCGCACTTTGTCGGGACTCATGTTGACTGTCTGCAATTGTTTCCACCCTACGTCACCGGACCATTATCGACGCCCAACAAGAAGTCAGGGCACTGGCAATACTAGCAACTCAACTCCTGCAGATCATTCGTATGAAGTCGGGAATCCATACGGTAAACAGGTTTCCATCTACACCGGCTCAAGTAGCGAAAGTTTAGTTTTAGCCACCCTGAATAATATCGCGCAACGGTCTTGAGTATGCTACTGGAGGTGTTAGAGCACAAGCGGACAAGATGTCACTTACCTTGCAAAACAGCTATGAAAAATTAATATCGATAGCTTGAAATAATTAATAACAGTAAGTATCCTCGTAGTTGTCTTCAGCGATTTCGAGAGCATTTCTCTTCTTGAGAATGTTTTACCCTTTAAGTTACTGAAGCAAGGCAGCTAAAACTTCACAAAAGTGGAACGGAATTGAATTTAGCGCGAAAATAACTATCACATCCAGAAAGTGACTCTGTCATAGTATCCGCACAAAGACTGAGCCAGAATAGTGAATTTAATAATAAACAGCGTTATCTTGTTTCTCGCCAGTAAATTGTAAATTTACTCGCAGAGCTCTCACATGGATATCAATGTAGAGAGGGTATTATTTTCACGGAGACAGCGTGTCCAGCCCTAATGAAATTGTGTCGAGCTGAAAGCAAACTGATTTCGAATGTATGTCGCGTTTATCCAATGGTTAAAAACGTTTGGTCCGTTTTACATTTTCTCCACTACTAAACGTAATCACAACGCGAAAACTTCAATTAAAACTGGTTTCTCGACAGATCACGATCTGTTCTGGCCTCTTGAAAGGTTGTACAAAGTAGAAACATTTTCTTGAGTCGGTGGAGCAAAATGCGCCAAATCAACACACAAGACTGAAATCCGAGGTGCAGTCCAAATATCGTGAAACTGTTTAATTTCCGTCTGGCGTGGTGCTGTCGAAGACAGTGCTAATGTAATGCATATCGTTTTATGACTAGCGAGTCATTACCAACGCAGAAAGAGAAATCAGTTGCTAGTGTTATGTGGAGAATTTTGGGTCGCCTCGTCTAGAGTGGATTAAAGGCTAGTTCATGGGTGGACACAAATGTAACAACGAATCGGTACTGGATTCTACTTTTGCTTCAGTCATCTTCTATTCGTATCACAGTCGCTGTGTGAAACAGCGTCCACGACCGATAAGAGCAAGCAACACAAATTTAGTAATTCTGACTATATAGATTTAAAACAGCCAAAATGCATAGTATTGCTGAGCTAGGAACTTTGGCGAATACGTCTCGCAATTTTGATCTTGATGCATTAGTGATGTCACTTCCTAGGAATCAGTCCGTAATGATTACTCCACATTGTTTTGCATCATAGGTACAAAATGTGTAGGACAATCAGACAATTTGGAATCAGAGGTGGTAAAATAGTGTCCATTAAACTGAGTGGGAGTCAAAACCCTCAGCAGCTACTTATTATGTTTTCACTATTTGAGGACCGGTTTCATACCCGGGAGGCACATCTTCAGGTCATATAACACCAATATTTCATGTGCCACTACTTCCAAGGGGCAAGTGCGCTTAAAAACATGTTACTCCTCAGTAAAACCTTGGATGGAACGGCAGATGGGCATCCGATCAGTACTACATTTCCAAAACATCGTCGAAAGACGAGCATGAACAGCACATGACAATGCACGTATGATAGGATGAGACCATCATCAAAATCCCCGGGGGAAACAAAGAATTAAGACACACAATCCTTGGGATTCGTCAACATACTAAAATATGTAACTAATGTCATTGGTAATCACGGAGCGTCTTTCATTGAATGTGGTTAATCTTTCTTCCAGCTGTAGTGAACAGCGGTCTAAGTATAATCTTCGGAGCAACATGCTCGCGAGCAGTTCATGAGCCGCCCAGGGAAAGAATGAGCCTGAGCGCCTCTTCATGGTAGTCGGAAAATTCGACAACAGTTGACTCGCACCTTAAGCATTGGGCGAGCATTCCCATGCTAGGAAACCTACAGCAGCGTGTATGACATACGGTGTGTTTAATAGCGCCAGCGGGTGGGGAATATCTTAAGAAAATTAAAAAAAGGTTAATCTGTCATAAACCAGAAGGTTGATTTGACAACAACTAGGTCTGGATCTCTAGAAGATAAATCCTTGCCTGCTCCGACTTTTCAACTGAGTTTGGGACCCACAGTTTCACTATGACTCCGAACCTTGGCTTAACTCGACGGTTTTCACATTAAGAAAGGAAAGAAGTGACTGGTTGAAGATAAAAACTGTAGGACTGTCCGAGGTTTCAACCCTAGAATTTTGATAATTTGGCATTTAACCACAGAGCAGTGCGTGGCTTTAATACGCCTAACGTTGTTTCAATTGAAATGCAAACCCAGGTAACCCAAGTGAAGTCCACTACTCCACGATTTCAGGTAGCAAATTCATTTCAGGTATCAAATTCTTACAGCGGCGTTAAGTTTCGGTGTGATAACCAAACTCGTCACATTCATGACGCAGCACCGTACAGACATGATGAACATCGTCAGTCGTTCCCGGTTTTGTCGCATACTGTACGCTGGTAAGGCAGGCACGGCCACAGTGGAATTCACGGTCCCGCCGACCGATATTTTCCTTTCGGCATTTCGGCGCTGGCGGGACCGTTTATTTTTGGGCGTGTGCAGCCGGCGGAGAGAGCGGTGCGGTGCATCCTTCCAGTTGAGCGGGCAGACCGACCGACCGCCCACCCTACCGGCTCAGGCGAGGCCGCTTCTCGGCGGGTCGAGTGGGTCCGCGTGGGCGTACTACCGGACCCGCCGACGTCATCGCCCTTGTTAACTCGGCGCGTTATGATGTCATCGCACTACGTGGAACCTAACTCGTTAGTGCTGAATACAAGCCTCTACCTCAGTGCAGTTTCGGTTCCGCATGACCACCAAAGGATAAAGGCTGCGCTTTATTCGTGCAAATGTCTCCGGTGCGATATTGCAACTACAGACTGTTTCTTTTCAACTTTACATTTGGCTATCTTTCTTTCGGGGTATAATGTCGCGACGTCCGTCCATTTTTGCTGTGACCTCAGCAGGGGTCCTTTTTCAGAGTTCCTCGTTGCACCCCCTGCCATGCATGCAATTTTTTCTCAAATGGCCGTTTTTAGCTTGCGTGTTGAACGAAACTCGTAGACTGTGGACAGTGAGTTGACAACGGCACGGAAATGAAACTCTAGTGCGCGAAGAGACAAAAAAACTTAACTCATTTATACCTAGGACAGACGTTTTCCGAACGACTTGCCTCGCAATCAATGAGATTTGCACGGTTACTCTCCATCTTGTAACAACCTACACCCACAACCTTTCAGCAGTGCGTAACTAAGGTAAGATACGGTGACCACATTTCTAGATTAGATTAGTACTTGTTCCATAGATCATGAATACGACACTTCGTAATGATGTGGAACGTTTCAGGTTAATAAAAGGTGTCTGTACAAGATATAACATTACAGAAAATATTACATGACACTTAACTTTATTTTTTGTGGGGGTTGAAGCTGGGACCAACTTCATAACTGCTCATTGTTCAGAATACAACAACGCTCTGTAGTTATACATTATTAAAGTTTACAACGAAACGAATAGTAAGCACCAGATGATGACATACATAATTTGAAACATGGGCACATTCATAGATACTGTATAATTATAATATACTAAAATGTTAAGTCAGTAAACTGGACAAGACACTTGTTTAGGTGACTACATACAGTTTTTAAGACTGTTTTTCATGCCCCCATTCTTCTGTGATGAATAAATTTGAGTCAGCAAATGTTTGCTCCCCTTTTAAGTTTAAGAAGTCATGGAATTCCAAACATCTGTATTTCAAATTAACTTGCACCTTAAGTATTGCTTTCGAAGTTTCCACTTTCAAGCCGGCCGATGTGGCCGAGCGGTTCCAGGCGCTTCAGTCTGGAACCGCGCGACCGCTACGGTCACAGGTTCGAATCCTGCCTCAGGCATGGATGTGTGTGATGTCCGTAGGTTATTTAGGTTTAAGTAGTTCTAAGTTCTAGGGGACTAATGACCTGAGATGTTAAGTCCCATAGTGCTCAGAGTCATTTGAACCATTTTGAACCACTTTCATTTGAGGTTTCTCAGGTGTCCATATCTCATTCACAAACAGAAGACATTCTCACCTATTGCATTTGTATCCAGAAGACATAACACAAATGCCGCAGTCTTCAAAATATTTTCATACGGTATATGTTTGGATGAGAACTGGTGCTGGAACATCTGTAACCAACGCATATCAATGACACTTTTTTCTCTGGTCCATTTCTGTGTTTGCTGAGGTGTGATAAATTGCTGCATATTAACACACTCTTGGAACAATACATTATCATTAATTTTGCAGTTTGGTTACGCATTTGAACCACTCACAGCATTTTTGTACGTCATCCCATGTAGGTACATAACTGAAGTTCTCGAACGTATCATCAGGTAGGCCTGCAGTATGTCAAACATGCACACAAGCTCGCAGATAATAATTCGTATACTGTATGTAAATCGCGGTAAATGTCCTACACTAGTTTTACAGTCCTGTCCGCATTGTCATGTGAAGTCGGTGCATGGAAAAATGGTGATGGTTATCTGTAGATCCGAATAGGATGTTTCGGTTGGCAGCCCCTAGGTTCACTTTGGGTGGAGTAAGCTTTGTAATGGCACCGGTTTCACCCTTCTCATCTCTATTTGCATATTCATTCATAATTCAGGGACTACTTCATTCAGAAGTGCTCATCACTGGAATATACTATACACACCTGACATCGTACCGATTTAGAATGCGTGCAACGGAAGCTGACTTCATTAGCCCACGGGTATCATTAAATCTGTTCAACTAGGATATAACATAATGTAGCGGAGAGTGTTTCCCTTAACAGGATTTCCTGTTCCTGTCAAAAGTAAGATGCCGAATATAGGGATTGATAACAGTGTTGTTGTTGTCAAACCTAATAGTGCCGCGTGAAATTATATTAGAGTGACCAAGTGCTAAGGTCTCGCAGGTAACCTAAAGCACCCTATTCCTGTGGACGGCGTTCCTTTTCAGAACCAGCTACTCCAGCCATTTAAGGTGGGAACTCCAATTTAACGTGGAATATGAACGGCGTTGAGACTTCGCAGTTTTTCACTCGTATAGGGGTTACCGAGGACGCCAGAAATAGAAAACTGATCTAAGGTCGACTAGGAACTGAATGGTCAACCATCGCGCTACTGAGGACTATCAGGTCTATCCACCAAAGACACAAAACGAAATTAAAATTGTACAAAAGGCTGTAGTGAAACGTGTATCTCCTCTCTTCTGTCTGCCAGTAGTAAAATTTAGAAATACACAAATCGTCATGTGACAAGTTTCACATTTTGAACTAAATCGTATGCTCAGCTTACACTGTGCTGTGAAACTGCGCTGAGGTTACCTGTATGTGGAAGACGTGGTCTGAGAGTCACAAAATTTAAAATTGATCAAAACATTTGACGTGCTTAATTGACATGACAGTGATGGACCACTGAACTTCAGAATTACGCCACAGAGTCATTCGGCGCAGTTATGACATGGACTGAATGCGTGAAGTGCGGTACTCAGATCACAACCGGTCCATACTTCTTTACGTGTTTCTTGGTTTTTCTATATCATTTCTCCTGACTTGGGGTTTGTTGCTTGATCAGTACCAGAGCCGTTCTTTCACTAACATTCTTGCTAAAGGGATCGTTCAGGTTTCCAGTGTCACGGAAGTTGAGCTTCTAAAGCGTAAACTTTCGTTTGCTTTCCTGGAAGAGTTCTGTATCGCTGGAAAACAGCTTAAATATGTTCATTAATGATTCTTAGCCGCGGGAATGGCCGCGCGGTTAGAGGCGCCATGTCACTCACTGCGCGGCCCCTCCCGCCTGAGGTTCGATTCCTCCCTCGGTCGCCGGCCGGGGTGACCGAGCCGTTCTAGGCGCTACGATCTGGAACCGCACGACCGCTACGGTCGCAGGTTCGAATCCTGCGTCGAGTATGGATGCGTTGATGCCCTTAAGTTAGTTAGGTTTAAGTAGTTCTAAGTTCTAGAGGACTGATGACCTTAGATGTTACGTCCCATAGTGCTCAGAGCCATTTGAGCCAATGCCTAGTATGTGATCGGAGGAACGTTCCCCGTTACAGGCATTTCATCTTGCAGCCCATGCTACATATGAAATGTGGAAATGTTAAGCGTTCTAAGTGCCACTTTTTCGTAAAGCGTGCTTTTGGTACTATCCTGTTGTTAACCTGTTCATGTCCCTAGACTTTTTCCAGGTACAAAATCATGGAGAAAACGTTTCAAACATTAATTACTGGTTGGTGGATGGTAGAAGAACGGTAAGCAAGGACTTCGTTCCACAAGATTTACACAAGACTTTTGTGTCAGCTAAAGCTTTGAATGCATTCCATGTAATTCTAATGCATTTTATTTTAAATATGCTGCTGAAACATTGTCGTCAATATAGGCGTGTAAGATCCGCAAAAACGGTGTAATCAAAGTCTCTCATGTTCATTCATCTCGCTTGGTCATTAAAAATTCTTACTCAGTGCAGAAGAATGGAAAAATGTTAATGTAGTAAAAAGAGGAGAGACCACGGCTGATGTATGCCATGCTGCACTTCATCGGAAAGAGCAACCATGTTTATCAATTCCAAAACAGAAAGACCTGTTGACGATTTTCCATTTCTTCCTCAACAGCAAAGGGACTTGTACAGTAAACTTAGCAACATCTCGTAGCAAGAATGGAGTTATGTAAGAAACAGAAGTCAATCCTGAAAGATTTTTTCTTGACTTGATTTTATTTCTTTGAACAAATTTGAAAAACTTGTGAGAAATGAGATTTGTTGACTAGCATTGTACTAGCTAAAACATTACTGGATGTTTCTGTAATTGGGTTACCACAAATAAAACATAATGGGTCAGTATTAAACTTTCGTATTGACTCTTTGAAACAGTCAGTTCCCTGGTATGGCACTTAAACGTTCTAAATTATTTATTTTCTGTTTTGTCCTTTTTTAGTGATGAGGTGAAGAACATAATTCTGTGGTATCAGAATAGCTTCTCAATCTTTGGATACAACTAAGATATGTAGAAAAAAGGATTCGTTGTTTTTTCTATTCTTCTGGCATGTGTGAGATTTGGCACTTGGAAGTTCTACGTTTCTGCTTTTCATATGAGGTCAGTTGAGTTGTGTCTTCCAGCAAACGACTCATTAGTTCATAAAAATCCTTCGGTACATAGGTCTTCACTAATATTTCGGTGTCAGTTTAGTGCCGGTGTCAGAGACATAAAAGCCGGCCGTTGTGCCCGAGCGGTTCTAGGTGCTTCAGTCTGGAACCGCGTGACCGCTACGGTCGCAGGTTCGAATCCTGCCTTGGGCATGGATGTGTGTGATGTCCTTAGGTTAGTTAGGTTTAAGTAGTTCTACGTTCTAGGGGACTGATGACCACAGAAGTTAAGTCCCATAGTTCTCAGAGCCAGCCAGAGACGTAACATGTATTCAGCCTCGACATCCAGTGTTAAGCGTCCCGAAACCACAACCAACCAATAACTTTGAAACACTATGCTTTTCCTTGTATTGGCATTTCTGTCAGTTCTTTCACTGCGCTAAAGGATGTTGTTACAGACTGTACCGCATCGTGGGTTGTATCGCTTCGTGGGTTGATGTTGGTAGCGTGAACAATGGGTTGAGAACGGGCCTGCGATGTCATCATTCGTCGACATGACACACCATGTGTTATCTGTCAGCAGTGTGTCTCTCCCTCGGCACCAGCCACTGTGTAACACCAGTTGACAAAGTATCATAGCGAGGCGGAGTCCGGCCCACTTTGTGGAATTGGGTGATTCAGTATCTCTACTGGAGCGGAGTCAGCGGACGTCTAAATTGTAGTCACGGCGGAACGGCTCACGACTTCGTGTTCCCCTTTGACCGTATCACGGTGCATCAGTTTTGGACTGCCTTTTCCTTCTCTTGAACTTTTTCCGTCTGTTGCGCGAACAGATAACTTGTGAAACCTTCATTTCCTGTCGTTTAATCTAGCCATTTCTGAGTCCTTAATCTAGCCATGTCTGAGTCCTTACACATATTAAGCGCTCTACCCTGAGAGGTGCTCAACGTCTGAGTACATCTGCGCTCTGGTTCCTAATCGGAAGTATTTGAATTGTGATCAGCTATCCGTCCTCTTGAACAGAAGGGTCCTTATGTAAGGTATTCAAATCATCCGATGCTGACTTGGTAATAAATCGAAACCGGTAACAAAATGAGGCTAAAGTATGTAAAAAAAATTTTTTTTTAATGTGTTTGAGTCCAGATCTCAAAGGATGAGAGGAAAAAATCGAAACACAGCAAAATCAGTAGAAGAGACCTCCCTTGTCTGTTTGCGGTATAACGTGTTCGTTCAGTGAAATTGATTGCAAAAAGTTTTTATTCTGTGTGCTTTCTTTGCAGAGCACAATGTAAGTTTGGCGTGTCTGGGAATGGCACTACAAAGAGGAACGCCGTATTGTATTGCTCTTTGTTTACTGCAGGGAATTCACTTCTGTCGGGAAGTACTTTCCCGACCTGTTGAAACAACAAACGCCCTGCTTTTGAATTAGTTCTGCATCCAATATATGGTAAGATATTGGCGCTACTCACCTGTCAGTGAAGGGTTTAGCGACTCGCCACGACGAAGTCATGAAAGACGGAGCATGAGCTCGAATGCGAGAAGAGAATCGAACGTGCCTTTTCAGAGGAACCATCTCGGCATTCATCATCTTAAGCGATTTAGGGAAGTATCAGAAAACCTAAATCTCGATGACCGGAAGGGGATTTGAACCGTCGTACTCCCTAACATGAGTAATATAGTGTCTTACACTCTCTACTCCGCACCTCGCTTACTTTCATACTACTCAGCCGCACATGAGTGGTGTCGTCATGGTCACGATATTTGCCGTTGTGTCGACATAGTCTGATACAGGGTGGGGAAAATAAGTAGCCGGGACGAGAGGATACGATTGGACGTGTTTGTGTGCATATAACCACACCTCATCGCGATGGAGCAACTGCCCATGCAGCAGGCCAAATCTTGGAGCACTTTTACACTGGTCGCGTCTGTAGCTGGCCTCCAGGTCGCCTGATCTGGGAGTGTGTTATTACTTTGTGTGGAGAGCCGTCAAAGTCAAAAGTGCATGGCAATAACCTCCATAGTGTTCACGAACTGCAGCAGAACATTTCGAATGAGATGGCAGCAATTCTAACAATTCAGCTTCGATCAGCGTTCAGAAACTAACTGATCAGGGACCAAAAGTGCCAAGAGATTAATGGTGTTAAGTTTCAATACCTGCTATAGTCAGGTTAGTACTGTATTTCCTTTCCTCTGCTGTCTTTCTTTGTACCTTGGAAATCTGTTCTCCGTTCCACTTTTATTTGCCCCACCGTGTACTTCGGTGATACGTCGTGTCGATCCATATGCGTGTTATTGAAGTACTGTTACGAGCTCATCTATCAACAAACTTATTTGGTCCCAAAAATGGTTTGCGAACTATGTATATAGATTTAAGTGGATGAACTACTTCTCATCGCTTTGTAGGCGGGTATACAGTAATCTGTATTGCTAAGCGACTATCTTGGGTCCCAGTAGCAGTTGCTGGTTGCCTCTCGAACGGTCAGAGCCAACAAAAATATGTTTTTAATATTTGGCGTAATTATTGACCTAATTTAAAAATTAAATTGCTGACATAATCTAAACATTAAGAGGTGCGATTTTATGTTAACTGATTAACAGAAACGTGTGTGTGTGTGTGTGTGTGTGTGTGTGTGTGTGTGTGTGTGTGTGTTTGTTTGTTTTTCTTGAGGCAGCGTAACAGGCGGGGGCAAATACGCGGACTTCATACATCCAGTTTCAAAATGAGGGCACTTAGCGACGCCCAGCGAACTTAGAGCATAATTGAAGCCTTTTCTAAACTTCTTGTCACTTATATGCTTAACGTGAAGTATTTAACACAGTAACTTTGTAATCAGGCCTTTGAAGCTGTTTTATGCATGGGAGTTAGTCTTTCCAGGACGGAGCTTTACTGGTTTACAATACACGCAAAGGCATCTGCGACCTGCTGATATAGTGCAACGCACAGCTCACCAGCTTACGAAACAGGGATGTGAGCCAAATCTGGATCGGATCCACGCGGTGGTTAAAAGACTGTGGCCTGGTACACTGACCAACCTTCGTGTGGTTCTTGGCGGTTTCCCCACCTCGCTTAGGGAAATGCTGGGCTGATCTCCAAATTTCACCTCAGTAAATGAACAAAGTAAGAGCATATGGACTATCAGACCAATTGTGTGATTGGATTGAGGAGTTCCTAGATAACAGAACGCAGCGTGTCATTCTCAATGGAGAGAAATCTTCCGAAGTAAGAGTGATTTCAGGTGTGCCGCAGGGGAGTGTCGTAGGACCGTTGCTATTCACAATATACATAAATGACCTTGTGGATGACATCGGAAGTTCACTGAGGCTTTTTGCGGATGATGCAGTGGTATATCGAGAGGTTGTAACAATGGAAATTGTACTGAAATGCAGGAGGATCTGCAGCGAATTGACGCATGGTGCAGGGAATGGCAATTGAATCTCAATGTAGACAAGTGTAATGTGCTGCGAATACATAGAAAGAAGGATCCCTTGTCATTTAGCTAAAATATAGCAGGTCAGCAACTGGAAGCAGTTAATTCCATAAATTATCTGGGAGTACGCATTAGGAGTGATTTAAAATGGAATCATGATATAAAGTTGATCGTCGGTAAAGCAGATGCCAGACTGAGATTCATTGGAAGAATCCTAAGGAAATGCAATCCGAAAACAAAGGAAGTAGGTTACAGTACGCTTGTTCGCCCACTGCTTGAATACTGCTCAGCAGTGTGGGATCCGTACCAGATAGGGTTGATAGAAGAGATAGAGAAGATCCAGCGGAGAGCAGCGCGCTTTGTTACAGGATCATTTAGTAATCGTGAAAGCGTTACGGGGATGATTGATAAACTCCAGCGGAAGACTCTGCGGGAGAGACGCTCAGTAGCTCGGTACGGGCTTTTGTTGAAGTTTCGAGAACATACCTTCACCGAGGAGTCAAGCAGTATATTGCTCCCTCCTACGTATATCTTGCGAAGAGACCATGAGGATAAAATCAGAGGGATTAGAGCCCACGCAGAGGCATACCGACAATCTTTCTTTCCACGAACAATACGAGACTGGAATAGAAGGGAGAACCGATAGAGGTACTCAAGGTACCCTCCGCCACACACCGTCAGGTGGCTTGCGGAGTATGGATGTAGATGTATATGTAGATGTGATTACGATACGCAGACACACAGCGCATACGACTTCGCTCCCTTAGGTTACCATGACGACTGTGGTGTCAGGTAAGGCATTCGTCTACGAAGTTAATTTAAAGCGAATGCCGTACTAACGGGATACACGCTAGAAAGGAAAAAAATAAAATAAAATTAGTAAAAGCGGTTGCCAGGGAACTGCTGCGTGTTGCGTACACGGAACAGACTGTGCCTCCGCTGTTGTTAACCGGTCTACGGAGGGAGACGCCGTTAGTCGGACAGGTCCTGTACCGACGTACGTCACGGTGCCCGACGAAGGTTCTCCGTTAGCGAGCAGGAAGCTGCGGCCGGCTTTGTGTTCTAAGCCTTTCTTCATAGACCGCGCCCCTCTTGCTAAGCTCGTTCCGTATGATACGGCTACCAAGATTACTACACAACAGGCCAAGCCACGTTAGGGATGATAAAACATTTGGGATAAACGTAAGCAAAAAGTTAGCTGCAACTTACTGTGTTGGGCAGAGTAGAGAACTAATTTAGATACTACAACGTATGTTTGCATACTTAAGAGGGTTAAAAAAGATTTCGTACATTAAACACAGTAAGCGACGGAGCGTTTGAATTTCAGCCTTATCTTCATTCGGTAATGAGACGAAAGGCTCGCTAGCAGATTATTATTCAGTGGTACATTTGTCTTTAAAGCTATGGTGTATGACCATTCTGTAACTGTCAACACCTGTTGAAAACTGCTGACTAGAGTAGATAACAAACTCTCAGAGAATTCTGTATCCCTTCCAAAGGAATGAGGAGATGCCTGGGACAAGTTGAAACTTTGGCTCGTTGAGTGATATTTGCTCGGGTATCGCTCCCAAAACAGCGAGGCGTCGCAGTACTCAAGGGACTGATCCCACATACAACAGGAGTGAAGTACAAATCTCCAAATGACGATACAGCTTCATGTTTTCCAGAAAACGATTTAGTCCACTCAGAGTGTTTCCTTTGGTATGTCTTTTAATAACTTAGTTGTCGGCGACAGGTTAAACCCCCTTTTCCATCTTTTCTTCGTGCAAAAAATGGTTCAAATGGCTCTGAGCACTATGGGACTCAACTTCTAAGGTCATTAGTCCCCTAGAACTTAGAACTAGTTAAACCTAACTAACCTAGGGACATCACACACATCCATGCCCGAGGCAGGATTCGAACCTGCGACCATAGCGGTCTCGCGGTTCCAGACTGCAGCGCCTAGAACCGTACGGCCACATCGGCCGGCTTTCTTCGTGCAGAAAAGCACTAGCGGAAGGCAGATACCTGAGTCCCGGTGTAGCACATACTTAACTTCTCACTTAGTCAGTAGATCGTAAAATTCGTCACGGAAACGTCTGACAGCACAGTGTTAGCATTATCGACAATTTCGAGAAAACAGGTGCTAAATTTTTACGGGACGTTTATTCTTACCAATGTTCATATTGGTAGTGAGGCTCCCCATTGTGAGCCATGTCACGATGGCATCCTATCATGTATTGAAAGTTCCCTTACAGCATAGACACCACTTGACATTCGCACTGTTTGCGGTACTTACACAGGCACCTGAAGCTATCATCTGCAAGGCATTGTTTTACTGCATGGATATCAAGGTCTAGTGTTAAGACCACTGATTCTTCTTACGTCGTCATCGCATATAATCCTAAGGACATAGTCTGTAAGTTAATTTTCGCCATAATGAGTAGGGTTTCAAGACGCCCACATTACATTTAGAGGTGTATAGTGAGCACAGAAAATATACCGTTTGCGATTTGAAATATGGTTCAGAAAAACACAATTTTCGTGCCACAGCAACATATTTGCAAAATATCTTCCGGATTGTTGCTTCTACGGGAGAAGTAGTGTTTCGTAATTCTCGTAGTTATTAGTTTGAAACCAGTTAATTAATATGGCAACAGTTCTGAGTACTGTTGTAGCAATCAACGTCGCCGGAATTTGG